>NC_029787.2:64936920-64940368 GCF_000816755.2 Arachis ipaensis
GTTTGTAGTTACTTTTAACTTTAATGAGTATAGTCTCTACTCTTAAAGAATCACTCCGTTTTTGTGTTTGTGGAACCAAAGTCGAATCTTGTCTCTTGTTTTTATTTCTTTTACGAACTAGATCTGAAGAGTGGGTGAATTAGTAACAACTAGATTTAGTTAGGGGCCGTTGCCGCGGTTTTTGAACTACCTATAAAAACACCTTTTTGCTCAAAGAGGTTTTGTGGGTTTTGATTGGCCGTTCACGTGGCCCAGCGTAGTTCATTCAAAATACAAATGGAGTTCAACTCATCATTTGGTCAAACAAAATTTTATGGGATATCACCCACCATCACCAATCTCTAATGGTAGTTGGGAATATCACCAAGAAAATACCAATTCTGAGCACTCCAAGTCATGGAGCTATGCTTCAGAACCACAAGATGAGAAAGGAAATTATATGGGATATTTCCCTCCACCACAAAATGCTACAAGTCATGATTTTAATAGTGGATGGGAAGGGAATTCTAATGCTCCATATGATATTCATCCAAAAATATCATCACTTGACCACGCTTCTACAGAAAGCCTCTGTCAAAACTCACCACCCACACAAACTTCCATGAACCAAAGCCTCTCAAAGCTTGAGTCCATGCTCAAAAGATTTGCGGAGGAGGAAGAGAGATACCATAAAGAACTAGAAAACTCCCTCAAAAACATGGAAGTAAAGGTAGGCCAATTGTTGAATTAAAGAAAGAGAAAATGGAAAAACAAGAATGCAAGGTCCCTGTGTCAAGTGAAATTGCAAAAAAAGAAGAGGTGGTGAAAGTAGTGGAACCTGAAACTACTCTTGAGGTGATAAAGGAACATGAACATTCACAACCCTCACAAACTTTCCTTGAATCTGTGATCGAAAAATATGAAGAGGAGATGAAGAAATGTTGGGAAGATCAACAAACCTCCTCCATGATAGAGCTATTAAAACAAATGTTGAGTGTAAAAGAGGAAGTGGAGGAGCAAGAAAGTGAGGAAGTCATTCCAGAAAATTTACACTCAAGTGAGGAAGAGTTCATGGAACCACCGATTCAAAAGGCTCTGGATGAATACAAAACTCCAATAATCACACAGCAACCAAGACTTGGATTCAAAGAAGTGAAGGCAACTAACAAGAGCACCAATCTTGTCCCTAATCCAGCAAGCAAGATCAATCAAGCCATTTGCAAAAGGAAGCTTGCTGAGGAAAAGCCAAGGCAAGGGATAGTAGCTGAAACTTCTCCTCCTTTGAGGTCATTTCTCTTAACAAATTGGAAGAAGAGGAAGAAAGTAAAGAACAGGTAGACAGTAGGTACATTTCTTTTACTTGCTTTGTTTAAATTTCAATAAATTGGCATATGGTTACATTCTAAGTTTGGTGTTGCCATGCAACAAACTATTTTCCATCTTCATGGATGATTGCATCAATTTTACATGAAAGTGACACACCAAGATTCTAAGTTTTGTGTGCCACCTATTTTTCTATGCAAATCAATCCAGCAACATCACTTGTCTGCATAATCATATTGCCTTTTACAGTGTTATTTTTCTTCTTAGTTGGATAATTTTTGTTTTCCCTTTGTTTCATTTATTTACTTGTTTTTAATGCTTTCCTTCATTAACTTCGTTGGCGCCACAAGGCATACAAGGGGTATACTTCCAACATGAATAACTTGAGCTACAAAGCTCCAAATGAGGTGATTCAAAAAGCAATGGAAAGTAGGAATCAAGAGCTTTCCAAGCCTATATGGCACTGCATGGTGGACACTAAAATTGAGGGAGAAAACTGCCCCGAAATGTGCATAAACGAATAGGGTGGCAACATGCAGTGAGGCCAACTGACCTCTGCACCTTCGACGGAGTATAACTCGAGCTGTAGAGCTCCAAATGATGTGCTTCCAAAGGCATTGGAAAGTAGACATTTAGGGCTTTCCAACAATGTATAATAGTATGGGGTGAACAATGCGTTTGAGCCTCCAGAACTGGCGTTTTCGTCCAGGTTTGAGGCAAACTTTACCTCAAACGCTGCACACCAAGGCCAGCGACCTTGTCCTCTTCAAATGAGCATAACTTGAGTTGTAGATGTCCAATTGAGGTGATTCCAATTGGGTTAGAAAGCTGACATTCATAGCTTTCTATTCATATATAATAGTCTATAGTTGGCATGAAATTGGCAACGTTGACAAGAGGACAAATTAGCATCCCACACATGCACACAAGGGGGCCAACGTTGGAGCAAAAGTTTGACCCCTAACTTTTGCCCCAACGTTGGTATCAGCAAAGAAGGGTGGCTGATGTGAAAAGTTAGAGTAAAAGTTAGCCTCAAACTTTTACTCAAACTTTTACTCAAACTTTTACTCAAACTTTTACTCAAACTTTTACTCAAACTTTTACTCAAACTTTTACTCAAACTTTTACTCAAACTTTTACTCAAACTTTTACTCAAACTTTTACTCAAACTTTTATGATTCATGGCCCGGTTCACAATGGGTTTCTCTCCAAATCCAAGAGCAATCAACAGAGGCTTTTGTCAACCCAATTCCATCAAGAGCAAGGGCCCAATTGACACTACTCAAAGGCACAAGAGATAGTTAGAATAGAAATTTCATTTTAATTGTAATTTGTTTTGAATTTCATTTTCATTTTGTAAAAATGCCTATAAATAGGCATCGGTTTCATATTTGTAGGGGGGCTGGCTCCACTAGGGAGCATTAGAATTAGAGAGCTCTCTCTTAGTTTACGTTCTTGTCTTGAATCTTGAGTGGAGAATTGAAGAAATTCTGTTTCATTCTCCCTTTAAGATTTCTCTTTGTTTTGCTTGTCTGCATAATTTCAGAAATTGGGATTTGAATCAAAGTTTTCATTTACTGCTTCCATCTTCATTTCTTCTTCAATCTGTCTGCTGTTGAATCAAGGAAGGGCTTGAGATCTAGACTCGTTTTCTAGTCTCTTTGATTCCCTGAGATCTTCAATTTTATTTTGCAATTAAGCTGAGAATATGAGCGTTCCTTACTTCACTGCACTTCACAATTTAAATTCTGTTTTAATTCCTAGCATCCAATTTCCTTTATTCTTCCTGCAATTTACATTTCCAGTTGCTTGATCTATTGCTCTCTTTAATTTCCCTGCACCCACTCCCCTTTACATTTAATGAAATTTATCTTTCTTGCAATTTAAGTTTCTGCAATTTACTTTTCTTGCACTTTAAGTTTCTGCACATTTATTTTCTGCAACTTTAAATTCTCTGCATTTTACATTCTGCTCTCAAAATTTCACCCAACCACTCAATGTTAGCTTGACTAAACTAATCACCCACTAAAATTGCTTGATCCATCAATCCCTGTGGGATCGACCTCACCCCCGTGAGTTTTTATTACTTGATGCGACCCGGTGCACTTGCCGGTTAGATTTGTGTGTTTTGGGAGAAATTTATTTT
>NC_029787.2:64957473-64971748 GCF_000816755.2 Arachis ipaensis
ATGCTATTTCATGAGGTTTTATGCTATAATTGTCACATATTATGAAAGAATGAATATCTCATGATTTTGAGCATAGCTTTGATGTGTTTGGTTGATTAATGATAGGTGAAGAAAGCTTGGAGAAAGGTTGAAGCAAGAAGGAATGGTTAGGAGGAAGAGAGGACAAAAAGTTTGAGCAAAAGTTTGCCTCAAACTTTAGCTCAAACTTTTGGATTAATTGAAAATGAACCAGGAAGCAAAAAGCTGGACCAAAAGTTAGCCTCAAACTTTTTGGCTAACTTTTGGCATCACAAATCAACACCCTGGAGAGCAAAAGTTTGCGCCAACGTTAGCCCCTAACTTTTTGGCTAACGTTGGCGCCATGAGTGTGCAAGGGGTATACTTCCAACAAGAATAACTTGAGCTACAGAGCTCCAAATGAGGTGATTCAAAAAGCAATGGAAATTAGGAATCAAGAGCTTTCTAGGCATATATGGCACTGCATGATGGACACTAAAATTGAGGGAGAAAACTGCCCCGAAATGTGCATAAACGAATATGGTGGCAACATGCAGTGAGGCCAACTGACCTCTGCACCTTCGACGGAGTATAACTCGAGCTGTAGAGCTCCAAATGATGTTCTTCCAAAGGCATTGGAAAGTAGACATTCAGGGCTTTCCAACAATGTATAATAGTATGGGGTGAACAATGCGTTTGAGCCTCCAGAACTGGCGTTTTCGTCCAGGTTTGAGGCAAACTTTACCTCAAACGCTGCACACCAAGGCCAGCGACCTTGTCCTCTTCAAATGAGCATAACTTGAGTTGTAGATGTCCAATTGAGGTGATTCCAATTGGGTTAGAAAGCTGACATTCATAGCTTTCTATTCATATATAATAGTCTATAGTTGGCATGAAATTGGCAACGTTGACAAGAGGACAAAGTAGCACCCCACACATGCACACAAGGGGGCCAACGTTGGAGCAAAAGTTTGACCCCTAACTTTTGCCCCAACGTTGGTATCAGCAAAGAAGGGTGGCTGATGTGAAAAGTTAGAGTAAAAGTTAGCCTCAAACTTTTACTCAAACTTTTACTCAAGCTTTCATGATTCCAAACCCGGTTCAATTCGGTTCTTCTCCAAACTCCAAGAGGAATCAACCAAGGCCTCTATCAACCCAATTCCATCAAGAGCAAGGGCCCAATTGTCATCACTCAAAGGCACAAGAGATAGATAAAATAAGAATTTCATTTAATTATAATTTATTTTTAATTTCATTTTCATTTTCATTTTCATTTTGTAAAAGCCTATATAAGGCATCATTTTCATATTTGTTGAAAGGAAGGCGAGCTCCACTAGGGAGCATTAGGAATACAGAGCTCTCTCTCTTTAGTTTTCTTTTCTTTGTTTTTAACTTTCAATCCTCTCAGGAAAATGGTCCAAATGCTCTGTCACAGCACGGCTAATCATCTGGAGGCATCACCCTTGTCGTTGGTTGCATCCTATTCCTCTCTGTGAAAATGGTCCGATGCGCTGTCACTGCATGGCTAATCATCTTGGAGGTTCTCGATCATACTGGAATAGAATTTACTATCCTTTTGCGTCTGTCACTACGCCCAGCACTCGCGAGTTTGGAGCTCGTCACAGTCATTCAATCCCAGTCCTACTCGGAATACCACGGATAAGGTTTAGACTTTCCGGACTCTCATGAATGCCGCCATCAATCTAGCTTATACCACGAAGATTCTGATTAAGAGATCTAAGAGATACTCATTCAATCTAATGATGAATTGAATAGAAAATAGTAGTACTTTGCATTAATCTTTGAGGAACAGCAGAGCTCCACACCTTAATCTATGGATTGCAGAAACTCTACCGTTGAAAATACATAAGTGATAATGGAGTTCCTTGGTCTCGGCCCCAGAGGGGAACCGGAGTAACCAAGTCTACGAATACAATGATAAAAAGTTCTATTTATAATAAACTAGTCACTAGGGTTTACAGAAGTAAGTAATTGATGCATAAATCCACTTCTGGGGCCCACTTGGTGTGTGCTTGGGCTGAGCTTGAAGTCTACACGTGGAGAGGTCATTCTTGGAGTTGAACGCCCACTTTTGTGCCAGTTTGGGCGTTGAACTCCACTTTGCAACTTGTTTATGGCGCTGGACGCCAGAATTGGGCAGAGAGCTGGTGTTGAACGCCAGTTTGCGTCATCTAAACTTGGACAAAGTATGGACTATTATATATTGCTGGAAAGCCCTGGATGTCCACTTTCCAATGCAATTAGAAGCGCGCCATTTTGAGTTCTGTAGCTCCAGAAAAGCCATTTTGAGTGCAGGGAGGTCAGAATCCAACAGCATCAGCAGTCCTTCTTCAACCTCTGAATCTGATTTTTGGCTTTTTTTGCTTGCTTTTTCTTTATATTTTTTTTCGCCTATTTTTTTTTTCTGCAAGCTTTGTTCTTTGCTGCTTTTTCTTGCTTCAAGGTAGGAATGGAGATGCTTCTTCCATGTAAATTGGAATTAGGTGCAGTAAAGTCACTAAGCATCCTCCTTGCATTATTATTATTTTCGGCTGCCATCTCCTCTTCCTGTTCGAAAATTTCTGAAAGGTGCTTGCTGGATTGTCGTAATTTAGCTTCTCTTAGTTTTCTCTTCAGAGTCCCTTCAGGTTCTAGATCTGCTTCAACAAGAATGTTCTTGTCCTTGCTCCTGCTCATATGAAAAAGAGGGCCAGAAAAATAATAATAATAGGGGTCCTTTTTACCACAGTATAGAGGTCCCTGTGTGAGTAAAAGAAAAGAAGAAGAAAAAATTCGAACACAGATGGAAGAGGGGGTTCGAATTTGGGTGAGATGAAGTGTTAGTAGATGAATAAATAAATAGAAGGAGATAAGAGAGAGAGAGAATTTTTTGAAAATATTTTTGAAAAAGAGTTAGTGATTTTCGAAAATAGTTTTGAAAAAGGTTAGTAATTTTTCAAAAATTAAAATCAAAAATTAAAATAATTAGTTAATTAAAAAGAAATTTTGAAAAAGAGGGAAGATATTTTCGAAAATTAGAGAGAGAGGGAGTTAGTTAGGTAGTTTTGAAAAAGATAAGAAACAAACAAAAAGTTAGTTAGTTAGTTGAAACAAATTCGAAAATCAATTTTGAAAAAGATTTGATTTTTGAAAAAGATTTTGAAAAAGATAAGATTTTTAAATTGAAAATTTGATTTGACTCATAAAAACAACTAAATTTTAAAAAGTTTTGAAAAAGTCAACTCAAATTTTCGAAATTTATGAGTGAAAAAGGGAAAGATATTTTTTTGATTTTTGAATTTTTAATAATGAGAGGGAAAAACATGAAAAAGACTCAATGCATGAAAATTTTGGATCAAAACATTGAATGCATGCAAGAATGCTATGAATGTCAAGATGAACACCAAGAACACTTTGAATGTCAAGATGAACATCAAGAACTTATTTTTGAAAAATTTTTAATGCAAAGAAAACATGCAAGACACCAAACTTAAAAATTTTTCATGTATAGACACTATGAATGCAAGAATGCACATGAAAAACAAGAAAAGACACAAAACATGAAAACATCAAGATCAAACAAGAAGACTTACCAAGAACAACTTGAAGATCATGAAGAACACTATGAATGCATGAATTTTTCGAAAAATGCAAGATGAGTATGCAATTGACACCAAACTTTCAACTTGACTCAAGACTCAAACAAGAAATATGAAATATTTTTTATTTTTATGATTTTTTTATTTTTTTTTTTGGATTTTTTTTGTATTTTTATTTTATATTTTTCGAAGATTATTTAGAAAAAGAAAAATATGGATTCCAAAATTTTTAATATGAATTCCAAGAATCTTGTATTCTTAGTCTAAAGCTCCAATCCGAGGGTTAGGCATGGCTTAATAGCCAGCCAAGCTTTAGTATGTAATTACATGCATTGAAGTGATTAGTTGAATCCTCAGTCCAAAGGAATTTGGACATGGCTTCACAGCCAGCCAGGATTCAACAAATCATCATGAAACACTAGAATTCATTCTTAAAAATTCTGAAGAAAAATATATTTTTTTTGAAAACATTTTTTCTTTTAATTTTTTCGAAAACAGTTCATTGGTTAGAATTTCAGATAAGCGTATAGAGATGCATTCGTTCCTCTGAACCTCTGCTTTCCTGCTGTCTTCATCCAACCAATCTTACTCCTTTCCATGGCTGGCTTTATGTAAGGACATCACCGTTGTCAATGGTCCGATGCGCTGTCACTGCATGGCTAATCGTCTGGAGGCATCACCCTTGTCAATGGCTGCATCCCATCCTCTTGTGAAAATGGTCCAAATGCTCTGTCACAGCACGACTAATCATCTGAGGTTCTCGATCATACTGGAATAGGATTTACCCTTCTTTTGCGTCTGTCACTACGCCCAGCAATCGCGAGTTTGAAGTTCGTCACAGTCATTCAATCCCAGAGTCCTACTCGGAATACCACAGACAAGGTTTAGACTTTCCAGACTCTCATGAATGCCGCCATCAATCTAGCTTATACCACGAAGATTCTGATTAAGAGATCCAAGAGATACTCATTCAATCTAAGGTAGAACGGAAGTGGTTGTCAGGCACGCGTTCATAGGGAATGATGATGATTATCACGTTCATCACATTTAGGTTGAAGTGCGAATGAATATCTTAGAAGCTGAATAAGTTGAATTGAATAGAAAAACAGTAGTACTTTGCATTAATCTTTGAGGAACAGCAGAGCTCCACACCTTAATCTATGGAGTGTAGAAACTCTACCGTTGAAAATACATAAGTGAAAGGTTCAGGCATGGCCGAGAGGCCAGCCCCCAAAACGTGATCAAAGATGATCCGAAGATCATAAGATGTCTAATACAATAGTAAAAAGTCCTATTTATACTAAACTAGTTACTAGGGTTTACGGAAGTAAGTAATTGATGCATAAATCCACTTCCGGGGCCCACTTGGTGTGTGCTTGGGCTGAGCTTGAATGTTACACATGTAGAGGTCCATCTTGGAGTTGAACGCCAGTTTGTAACGTATTTCTGGTGTTCAACTCTGGCTTGTGACATGTTTCTGGCGTTTAACTCCAGACAGCAGCATAGAACTGGCGTTCAACGCCCTTTTTCGTCATATAAACTCGGCCAAAGTATTAACTATTATAAATTTCTGGAAAGCCCTGGATGTCTACTTTCCAATGCAATTGGAAGCGTGCCATTTTGAGTTCTGTAGCTCCAGAAAATCCACTTTGAGTGCAGGGAGGTCAGAATCCAACAGCATCAGCAGTCCTTCTTCAACCTCTGAATCTGATTTTTGCTCAAGTCCCTCAATTTCAGCCAGAAAATACCTGAAATCACCGAAAAACACACAAACTCATAGTAAAGTCTATAAATGTGAATTTAACATAAAAACTAATAAAAATATCCCTAAAAGTAACTAGATTCTACTAAAAACATACTAAAAACAATGCCAAAAAGCGTATAAATTATCCGCTCATCAGCTATCTAAGATAGGATATATGATTCTAGCCTCCCAGAGCTTTGTAACATCCTTCTAGACCACCTCTTTCATAGCTGGGTTCATCCGCCTCTGTGGTTCTACAACTGGTTTAGCATCATCTTCGAGTAGAATCTTGTGCATACACTTGGTTGGACTAATTCCCTTTAAGTCACTTATGGTCCATACGAGAGCTGTTTTATGGCTCTTGAGTACTTGAATCAGTGCCTCTTCTTCCCGTTGCCTCAGGGAAGAGCTTATAATCACTGAATAAGTGTTTTTTCTGCCTAGAAACGTGTACTTTAAGGATGGGGGTAAAGGCTTTAGCTCAATTTTAGGATGTCCTTCCTCAACACTAGGCGTGCTTAACATCTCCCTCTGAGGAGCTGGCTCATCCAGCTCAGGCAGTGTGTCCTCAAAAATTGTGTCCAAGTCTTCTTCATGCTTTCCAGCTCCAAACACTTTTTCAACTAGAGGTTCTATGGTGTCTATCCTCATGCATTCTTTAGGGTGATTTGGGTGTTGCATAGCCTCGACTGCGTTCAGTACAACCTCATCTTTATTGACCCCTAGTGTCACTTCCCATTTCTGGACATCTATGAGAGTTCTTCCTGTAGCTAAGAAGGTCCTTCTCAGAATGATGGCTGCATTCTTGTCCTCCCCCATATCCAGTATCACGAAGTCTACGGGGAAGGTAAAGGGTCTCACTCTCACAAGCAAGTCTTCCACTACTCCCAATGGGAATTTACTGAGCAGTCAGCAAGTTGGAGACAAATGTGAGTAGGCTTTATTTTTTCAATTTGGAGTTTCTTCATCAATGATAGTGGCATTAAATTGATGCTTACTCGAAGATCACATAAAGCCTTTTTTATGCAGGTATTTCCAATGGTGCAGGGGATTACAAAGCTCCCAGGGTCTTGCAATTTCTCAGGTAGATTCCTCTAAATGGCTACATTGCATTACTTGGTGAGTATAACTATTTCTACCTCTCCACAATCCCTTTTGTTACTCAATATGTCCTTCATGAACTTGGCATAGGAAGACATTTGTTCAAGATCCTCTACAAAGGGGATTTTAATCTCAAGCTTCTTGAAAACTTCTAAGAACATGGCAAATTGCTTATCCTTTTCTGCCTTCTAGAGTTTTTGAGGATATGGTAGCTTGGCCTTGTGATGAGCGGATAATTTATACGCTTTTTGGCATTGTTTTTAGTATGTTTTTAGTAGAATATAGTTACTTTTAGGGATGTTTATATTAGTTTTTATGTTAAATTCACATTTCTGGACTTTACTATGAGTTTGTGTGTTTTTTTGTGATTTCAGGTATTTTCTGGCTGAAATTGAGGGACTTGAGCAAAAATCAGATTCAGAGGTTGAAGAAGGACTGCTGATGCTGTTGGATTCTGACCTCCCTGCGCTCAAAGTGGATTTTCTGGAGCTACAGAACTCAAAATGGCGCGCTTCTAACCGCGTTGGAAAGTAGACATTCAGGACTTTCCAGCAATATATAATAGTCCATACTTTGGCCGAGTTTAGATGACGCAAAAGGGCGTTGAACACCAGTTCTACGCTGCTATCTGGAGTTAAACGCCAGAAACACGTCACAAACCAGAGTTGAACGCCAGAAACACGTTACAACCTGGCGTTCAACTCCAAAAGAAGCCTCTGCACGTGGAAAGCTAAAGCTCAGCCCAAGCACACACCAAGTGGGCTCCGGAAGTGGATTTATGCATCAATAACTTACTTCTGTAAACCCTAGTAGCTAGTTTATTATAAATAGAACTTTTTACTATTGTATTAGACATCCTCGATTGTATTTTTGATCCTGTGATCACGTTTTGGGGGCTGGCCATTCGGCCATGCCTGGACCTTTCACTTATGTATTTTCAACGGTAGAGTTTCTACACTCCATAGATTAAGGTGTGGAGCTCTACTGTTCCTCATGAATTAATGCAAAGTACTACTGTTTTTCTATTCAATTCAACTTATTCCGCTTCTAAGATATTCATTCGCACTTCAACATGAATGTGATGAACGTGACAATCATCATTATTCCCCACGAACGCGTGCCTAACAACCACTTCCGTTCCACCTTAGATTGGATGATTATCTCTTGGATCTCTTAATCAGAATCTTCGTGGTATAAGCTAGATTGATGGCGGCATTCATGAGAATCCGGAAAGTCTAAACCTTGTCTGTGGTATTCCGAGTAGGATTCTGGGATTGAATGAATGTGACGAACTTCAATCTCGCGAGTGCTGGGCGTAGTGACAGAGCATTTGGACCATTTTCACAAGAGGATAGGATGCATCCATTGACCACTGTGATGCCTCCAGATGATTAGCCATGCAGTGACAGCGCATCGGACCATTTTCACAGAGAGGATAAAAAGTAGCCATTGACAATGGTGATGTCCTTACATAAAGCCAGCCATGGAAAGGAGTAGGACTGATTGGACGAAGACAGCAGGAAAGCAGAAGTTTAGAGGGACGAAAGCATCTCTATACCTTTATTTGAAATTCTCACCAATGATATACATAAGTATTTCTATCTGTATTTTCTGTCTATTTATTATTTATTTTCGAAAACTCCATAATCAATTATTATCCGCCTGACTGAGATTTACAAGATGACCATAGCTTGCTTCATACCAACAATCTCCGTGGGATCGACCCTTACTCACGTAAGGTTTTATTACTTGGACGACCCAGTGTACTTGCTGGTTAGTTGTATCGAAGTTGTGAATGAAAAATAATTTATTAAGACATGTGTACAGAGTTTTTGGCGCCGTTGCCTGAGATCACAATTTTGTGCACCAAGTTTTTGGCGCCGTTGCCGGGGATTGTTTGAGTTTGGACAACTGACGGTTCATCATGTTGCTCAGATTGGGTAATTTTCTTCTTATTTTATTTTCAAAAAGTTTTCAAAAAAAAAAAATTTCAAAAATCTTTCAAAAATTTCTCATCTGTTTTCGAAAATTATTCTAAAATTTTTTTAAGAATGAATTCTAGTGTTTCATGAAGCATGTTGAAGCCTGACTGGCTGTAAAGCCATGTCTAAATTCATTTGGACTGGGGCTTCTAACCCAACATTATCAAGAGCAAGCTAGTAGTTGCTAATCCACCTGCTGCTGTTCCAGATCCAAAAGATTTACATGCTAAAGCTTGACTGGCTATTAAGCCATGTTTAACCCTCAGATTGGAGCTTTAGAATAAGAGTGCAAGATTCCTGGAATTCATATAAAAAATTTTGGAATTCTTATTTTTCTTTTTCACACTAATTTTCGAAAAATATAAAATAAAAATACAAAAAAATCACAAAATCATAAAAAAAATCAAAAATATTTTGTGTTTCTTGTTTGAGTCTTGAGTCAAATTGTAAGTTTGGTGTCAATTGCATATTCATTTTGCATTTTTCGAAAAGTTCATGCATTCATAGTGTTCTTCATGATCTTCAAGTTGTTCTTGATAAACCTTCTTGATTGATCTTCATATTATGTTTTTCTCTCTCATCATTAAAAATTTAAAAATCAAAAAATATCTTTCCCTTTTTTTTTTCACTCATAAATTTCGAAAATTTGAGTTGACTTTTTCAAAACTTTTTAAAACTTAGTTGTTTCTTATGAGTCAAATCAAATTTTCAATTAAAAAAACATCTTATCTTTTTCAAAATCTTTTTCAAAAATCAAATCTTTTTCATTTTTCTTAGTTATTTTCGAAAATAACATCATCAATTAATGTTTTGATTCAAAAATTTCAAGTTTGTTACTTACTTGTTAAGAAAGATTCAAACTTTAAGTTCTAGAATCATATTTTGTGATTTCTTATGAATCAAGTCATTAATTGTGATTTTAAAAATCAAATCTTTTTCAAAACTAATTTCAATCATATCTTTTCAAAAATATCTTTCTATCTTATCTTTTTCAAAATCATATCTTTTCCATCATATCTTTTTAAAAAATCTTATCTTTTTCAAAAATTTGATTTTAAAATATCCCTTCTAACTTCTTATCTTCTTATCTTTTCAAAAATTGATTTTCAAAATTTGTTTTAACTAACTAACTAACTTTTTATTTGTTTCTTATCTTTTTCAAAACTACCTAACTAACCCTCTCTCTCTAATTTTCGAAAATATCTCCCTCTTTTTCAAAAATTCTTTTTAATTAACTAATTGTTTCAAAATTCAATTTTAATTTATTTCTTCTTTTAATTTTCGAAAATCACTAACTCTTTTTGAAAAATTATTTTTGAAAACCTCCCCCTCTCATCCTCTTCTATTTATTTATTTATTTACTAACATCTCTTCCTCACTCACCAAAAATCCGAACCCCCTCTCTCTCTCTGAGTTCAGATTTTCTCTTCTTCTTTTCTTCTACTCTTCTTTTCTTCTACTCTTCTTTTCTTCCACTCACCTAAGGGAACCTCTATACCTAGGCAAAAAGGATCCCTATTATTATTATTATTATTATTATTATTATTATTATTATTATTATTCTGTTCCCTCTTTTTCATATGAGTAGGAGCAAGGACAAGAACATTCTTGTTGAAGCAGATCCAGAACCTGAAAGGACTCTGAAGAGGAAACTAAGAGAAGCTAAATTACAATAATCCAGCAAGCACCTTTCAGATATTTTCGAACAAGAAGAGGAGATGACAGCCAAAAATAATAATAATGCATGGAGGATGCTTGGTGACTTTACTGCACCTAATTCCAATTTACATGGAAGAAGCATCTCCATCCCCACCATTGGAGCAAACAATTTTGAGCTGAAACCTCAATTAGTTTCTCTGATGCAGCAGAACTGCAAGTTCCATGGACTTCCATCTGAAGATCCTTTTCAGTTCTTAACTGAATTCTTGCAGATCTGTGATACTGTTAAGACTAATGGAGTAGATCCTGAAGTCTACAGGCTCATGCTTTTCCCCTTTGCTGTAAGAGACAGAGCTAGAGTGTGGTTGGACTCTCAACCCAGAGATAGCCTGAACTCTTGAGATAAGCTGGTCACGGCTTTCTTAGCCAAGTTCTTTCCTCCTCAAAAGCTTAGTAAGCTTAGAGTGGATGTTCAAACCTTCAGACAGAAAGAAGGTGAATCCCTCTATGAAGCTTGAGAGAGATACAAGTAACTGACCAAAAAGTGTCCTTCTGACATGCTTTCAGAATGGACCATCCTGGATATATTCTATGATGGTCTGTCTGAATTAGCTAAGATGTCATTGGATACTTCTGTAGATGGATCCATTCACCTAAAGAAAATGCCTGCAGAAGCTCAAGAACTCATTGACATGGTTGCTAATAACCAGTTCATGTACACTTTTGAGAGGAATCCTGTGACTTGGACAACTAACGGTGGAAGGATCAACAAAGGCCTCAACAAGGCTTTAATAATGGTGGAAGAAACAGGTTTAACAATAGTAAACCTTTTCCATCATCCACTCAGCAATAGACAGAGAACTCTGAACAAAATACCTCTAATTTAGCAAACTTAGTATTTGATCTATCTAAGGCCACTGTAAGTTTCATGAATGAAACAAGGTCCTCCATTAGAAATTTGGAGGCATAAGTGGGCCAGCTGAGTAAAAGAGTCACTGAAATCCCTCCTAGTACTCTCCCAAGCAATACAGAAGAAAATCCAAAAGGAGAGTGCAAGGCCATTGATATAACCATCATGGCCGAATCCAAAGAGGGAGAGGAGGACGTGAATCCCAAGGAGGAAGACCTCCTGGGACGTCCAGTGATCAACAAGGAGTTTCCCTTTGAGGAACCAAAGGACTCTGAGGCTCATCTAGAGACCATAGAGATTCCATTGAACCTCCTTATGCCCTTCATGAGCTTTGATGAGTATTCTTCTTCTGAAGAGAATGAGGATGTTACTGAAGAGCAAGTTGCCAAGTTCCTTGGTGCAATCATGAAGCTGAATTCCAATTTATTTGGTAATGAGACTTGGGGAGATGAACCTCTCCTGTTTACCAATGAATTAAATGCATTGGATCAACTGAGATTGCCTCAGAAGAAACAGGATCCTGGAAAGTTCCTAATACCTTGTACCATAGGCACCATGACCTTTGAGAAGGCTCTATGTGACCTTGGGTCAGGAATAAACCTGATGCCACTCTCTGTAATGGAGAAACTGGGAATCTTTGAGGTGCAAGCTGCAAAAATCTCATTAGAGATGGCAGACAATTCCAGAAAACAGGCTTATGGACAAGTAGAGGACATGTTAGTAAAGGTTGAAGGCCTTTACATCCCGGCTGATTTCATAATCCTAGACACTAGGAAGGATGAGGATGAATCCATCATCCTTGGAAGACCCTTCCTAGCCACAGCAAGAGCCGTGATTGATGCTAACAGAGGTGAACTAGTCCTTCAATTGAATGAGGACTCCCTTGAGTTTAAAACTCAAGGACATCCTTCTGTAAACATGGAAAAGAAGCACACTAAGCTTCTCTCAAAACAGAGTCAACTAGAGCCCCCACAGTCAAACTCTAAGTTTGGTGTTGAGAGGCCACAACCAAACTCTAAGTTTGGTGTTGAACTCCCATATCCAAACTCTAAGTTTGGTGTTGGGGAGTCTCAACAATGCTCTGAATATCTGTGAGGCTCCATGAGAGCCCACTGTCAAGCGATTGACATTAAAGAAGCGCTTGTTGGGAGGCAACCCAATTTTTATTTATCTAATTTTTATTTTCATTGTTTTTCATGTTTTATTAGGTTCATGATCATGTGGAGTCACAAAATAAATATAAAAATTGAAAACAGAATCAAAAATAGCAGAAGAAAAATCACACCCTAGAGGAGCATCTGTCTGGCGTTCAACGCCAGAACAGAGCATGTTTTTGGCGTTGAACGCCAGAAACAAGCAGCATCCTGGCGTTCAGACGCCAGAAATGCACAGTGAAGAAGAGCTGGCGCTGAACGCCAGAAACAAGCATCTGGCTGGCGTTCAACGGTAGAAATATGCTGCATCTGGGCGTTCAACGCCCAGAACAAGCATCAATTCAGCGTTTAAACGCCAGAATTGCATGCAAAGTCATTTTACATGCCTAATGGGTGCAGGGATGCAAATCCTTGACACCTCAGGATCTGTGGATCCCACAGGATCCCCACCGACCTCCACTCACTCTCTTTCCTCTTCTCAATGTTCATCCTCTCTTCCCAATAAATACTCTTCCTCAAAACTCTTCACCAATCACCTCAATCTCTCTTCCCTATCACCACTCACATCCATCCACTCTTCCCCATAAACCTACCTCATAAACTCCACCTACCTTCAAAATTCAAAATCAATTTCCCACCGAAACCCACCCATATGGCCGAACCTTAACCCCCCTCCCTTCCCTATATAAAGCCCTATATTCTTCTTCATTTTCACACAACACAACCTTCTCCTTCATATTTTCTTATTCTTCTTCATCTATTCTTTCTTCTCTTGTTCGAGGGTGAGAAAAATTCTAAGTTTGGTGTGGTAAAAGCATAAGCTTTTTGTTTTTTCATTACCATTGATGGGACCCAATACCGGAGAATCCTCTAGAAAAGGGAAAGGGAATACAAAAGCTTCCACCTCCGAGACATGGGAGATGGAAAGATTCATCTCCAAAGCTCATCAAGACCACTTCTATGATATTGTGGCCAAGAAGAAGGTGATCCCCGAGGTCCCTTTCAAACTCAAGAGAAATGAGTATCCGGAGATCCGACATGAGATTCATAGAAGAGGTTGGGAAGTTCTAACAAACCCCATCCAACAAGTCAGAATTCTAATGGTTCAAGAGTTTTATGCTAATGCATGGATCACAAGGATCCATGATCAAAGTAAGAACCCAAACTTAAAGAATTATCTCACCATGGTTCGGGAGAATTACTTAGATTTTAGTCCGGAAAATGTAAGGTTGGCGTTCAACTTGCCAATGATGGAAGAGAACGCACGCCCCTACACAAGGAGAGTCAACTTTGATCAAAGGTTGGACCAAGTCCTCATGGACATATGTGTGGAAAGAGCTCAATGGAAGATTGACTCAAAAGGCAAACCGGTTCAACTGAGAAGACTGGACCTTAAGCCTGTAGCTAGAGGATGGTTGGAGTTCATTCAACGCTCAATCATTCCCACTAGCAACCGGTCTGAAGTTACTATAGACCGGGCCATCATGATCCATAGCATCATAATTGGAGAAGAGGTGGAGGTTCATGAGATTATACCTCAAGAACTCTACAAGGTGGCTGACAAGTCCTCCACTATGGCAAGGTTAGCTTTTCCCCATCTCATTTGCCATCTATGCAATTCGGCTGGGATTGACATAGAAGGAGACATTCCCATTGAGGAAGAAAAGCCCATCACTAAGAAAAGGATGGAGCAAACAAGAGAGCCTATTCATGAAGCTCAAGATACGCATGAAGCTCATCACCATGAGATCCCGGAGATGCCTCAAATGCATTTTCCTCCACAAAACTATTGGGAGCAAATCAACACCTCCCTAGGAGAATTAAGTTCCAACATGGGACAATTAAGGGTGGAACATCAAGAGCACTCCATCATCCTTCATGAAATTAGAGAAGATCAAAAAGCAATGAGGGATGAGCAACAAAGACAAGGAAGAGACATAGAAGAGCTCAAGGACATCATTGGTTCCTCAAGAAGGAAACGCCACCATCACTAAGGTGGATTCATTCCTTGTTCTTACATTCTTTGTTTTTCGTTTTCTTTATGTTAAGTGTTTATCCATATTTGTGTCTTATTACATCATCATTAGTATTTAGTAACTTTGTCTTAAAGTTATGAATGTCCTATGAAT
>NC_029787.2:64971814-65016135 GCF_000816755.2 Arachis ipaensis
AAGCTACAAGTCCCGCTCATCTGATTGGAGCTATGTTTCATTGATAGTTTGGAATTTATAGTATATTCTCTTCTTTTTATCCTATTTGATTTTCAGTTGCTTGGGGACAAGCAACAATTTAAGTTTGGTGTTGTGATGAGCGGATAATTTATACGCTTTTTGGCATTGTTTTTAGTATGTTTTTAGTAGAATCTAGTTACTTTTAGGGATGTTTTTATTAGTTTTTATGTTAAATTCACATTTCTGGACTTTACTATGAGTTTGCGTGTTTTTCTATGATTTTAGGTATTTTCTGGCTGAAATTGAGGGACTTGAGCAAAAATCAGATTCAGAGGTTGAAGAAGGACTGCTGATGCTGTTGGATTCTGACCTCTCTGCAATCAAAGTAGATTTTCTGGAGCTACAGAACTCAAAATGGCGCGCTTTTAATTGCGTTGGAAAGCAGACATCCAGGGCTTTCCAGAAATATATAATAGTCCATACTTTGGCCGAGTTTAGACGATGCAAAAGGGCGTTGAACACCAGTTCTACGCTGCTATCTGGAGTTAAACGCCAGAAACACGTCACAAACCAGAGTTGAACCCCAGAAACACGTTACAACCTGGCGTTCAACTCCAAAAGAAGCCTCTGCACGTGGAAAGCTAAAGCTCAGCCCAAGCACACACCAAGTGGGCCCCGAAAGTGGATTTATGCATCAATAACTTACTTCTGTAAACCCTAGTAGCTAGTTTATTATAAATAGAACTTTTTACTATTATATTAGACATCCTGGATTGTATTTTTGATCCTGTGATCATGTTTTGGGGGCTGGCCATTCGGCCATGCCTGGACCTTTCACTTATGTATTTTCAACGGTAGAGTTTCTACACTCTATAGATTAAGGTGTGGAGCTCTGCTGTTCCTCATGAATTAATGCAAAGTACTACTGTTTTTCTATTCAATTCAACTTATTCCGCTTCTAAGATATTCATTCGCACTTCAACATGAATGTGATGAACGTGAAAATCATCATTATTCCCCCACGAACGCGTGCCTAACAACCACTTCCGTTCCACCTTAGATTGGATGATTATCTCTTGGATCTCTTAATCAGAATCTTCGTGGTATAAGCTAGATTGATGGCGGCATTCATGAGAATCTGGAAAGTCTAAACCTTGTCTGTGGTATTCCGAGTAGGATTCTGGGATTGAATGACTATGACGAACTTCAAACCCATGAGTGCTGGGCGTAGTGACAGACGCAAAAGGAGGGTGAATCCTATTCCAGTATGATCGAGAACCTCAGATGATTAGCCGTGCTGTGACAGAGCATTTGGACCATTTTCACAAGAGGATAGGATGCAGCCATTGACCACGGTGATGCCTCCAGATGATTAGCCATGCAGTGACAGCGCATCGGACCATTTTCACAGAGAGGATAAAAAGTAGCCATTGACAATGGTGATGTCCTTACAAAAATTCAGCCATGGAAAGGAGTAGGACTGATTGGACGAAGACAGCAGGAAAGCAGAAGTTTAGAGGGACGAAAGCATCTCTATACCTTTATCTGAAATTCTCACCAATGATATACATAAGTATTTCTATCTGTATTTTCTGTCTATTTATTATTTATTTTCAAAAACTCCATAATCAATTATTATCTGCCTGACTGAGATTTACAAGATGACCATAGCTTGCTTCATACCAACAATCTCCGTGGGATCGACCCTTACTCACATAAGGTTTTATTACTTGGACGACCCAGTACACTTGCTGGTTAGTTGTATCGAAGTTGTGAATGAAAAATGATTTATTAAGACGTGCGTACAGAGTTTTTGGCACCGTTGCCTGAGATCACAATTTCGTGCACCACCTTGTATTCTAGGGCTTTGAGGAGTGTAGGATGAGTATCCACAGTGACTGGGAAAGGATTATCAGGGTTTCTAGGGGGAACGCCCTTTGAATTGACGTCTACTGCTCCCCTCTTTCGGGGCGTTGAACGCCCATTCTACTCCCTCCTGGGCATTCAGCACCCTTTGTGGTGTTCTGGATTGCTGCGTTTTCACTCTCTGGTATCTCTTCATCATCATGTGCTTTATTGTTCTGAGGTTGAGTATCTAAGAGCTTGTCACTCCTCAATTGAATAGCTTGGCATTTCTCTCTTATCTATGTAGATAATTGCTAATTTTTCTGGCTTAATTGCGTTTCCAGGTTCTTGAGGGAAGCTCGGGTCTCCTGCAATAAGCTTTGTTGGCTTTTTGTTATTTCTATAAGCATGGAAGCTAGGTTAGATGCATTATTGGGTTGTGGGAGTTGAGAAGGGGTGTTCTTGGCTGAACTCTTCAAGCATTACACTTATTGTGTGAGAAAGTTCAGTTGTTGAACTAAAGATTCATTCTGGTCAAGAATGGAGTCTTGAGTAGACTTTTCCTTAGTTCCCTTTTTACTAAGGTCTTCTCAGATGAGTATAAGTATTGGTTGTTAGCGACCATCTCAATGAGCTCATCAGCTTCTTCAGGTGTCTTCTTCATGTATATGGAACGACCTGCATAATTATCCAAGGACCCCTTAGCTATGTCAGAGAGTACGTAATAGAAGATATCCAGCTTGACCCAATCTGTGAATATTTCAATGGGGCATTGATGATGAGATTTGCTCGATGGTCTAGAATTTCTCTTGTAGAAATAAGAACTTCGTTGTAAGCATAGCTCCAAACCAACAAACAATTCTCACATAAAAAATTTGAGTTGTCACAAGAAACAAACCCCAAAAAAGAATTAACCGAAGTATTTGAACTCTGAGTCGTCTCACAAGGAATTGCAATAAAATGCTCAATTATTGGCTATGAGGATGCAAGGGGTTTGATTTTTGTATTTTTTGCAAGAAATTAAATGACAAGAAAGTAAAATAACAAGAACTAATAAAATAAGAGAAAAGAACTCTTGGCTAAGACATGGGAAATTGAGATCACCATCCTTGTCTACATACCAAATATTGATAATTATGAGAGGCCAACCTATTAAGTATACTTCCAAAAGCCTTAAGTACGTAATATCTACTTCTAAACTTGAAGTATGTCAAATAGGCTTGATCACATCAATCCATAAGTTGCAACCTATCTACTAATTAGATTAGTAGTGGGTTAGTGTTAATGGATATCAAATTGATCACCAAGAGTTCTCAAATCACCAATTCAATAAGACCCAATGACTCAAGGTCACTCAATTCCCTTAGCCTAGGCCAAGAGTAAGGAGAACTACTCAAAAACTAAAGGAAACATTTTATCAAACACCTAGAATGCAAGAAAACTAAACATCACCAAATGTAAAAATTAACAAGATCCATAACTATCATCAACAAGAAATCAACAATAACAATGGAGATCAACATAAAAGGAACATAGAAACATGAAGTTGCATTAAAAGGAAATTAGATCTAACAATTGTTCATAAACATAAAAAAGGGTAAAACTAGAAGAACAAAGATGTAGTGACAAGAAATTAAGAGGAAGGACTAAATCAAAACAAGAATCAAAAGTTGGATCCAAGAGAAAATTAAACCTAAACTACCCTAAATTCTAGAGAGAAGGGAGAGCTTCTCTCTCTAGAATTCTACCCTAAAACATGATGAAAACTAAACTACGGCTTCTTGGTTCATTCCCCCTCAATCCTTGGGTTCAATAGCATCAGAAAATGAGTTGGATTGGACCCAAAATTAGCTAGAAATCGCCCCCAATGAGTTGCTTAAAGTGGACCCACACAGCTCCATCGGCGCGCATGCATACATGGCGCGTGTGCACCCCTATACATCAGGCAACTATGGCAAATTTTATATGATTTCGAAGCCCCGAATGTGAGCTTTCAAACGCAACTAGAACCGCCTCATTTTGATCTCTAGAGCTCAAGTTATGATCGATTGAGTGCGAGGAGGTCAGGCTTGACAACTTTACGGTTCCTTCATTTCTTCATGAGTTCTCCCATTTTGCATGCTTTTCTCCTCACTTCTTCCATCTAATACTTTCCTTCTAAATCTGAAATCAATCAATAAACATATCAAGGCATCGAATGGAATTAAAGTGAATTGAATTTAGCTATTTTAAGGCCTAAAAAGCATGTTTTCACATTTAAGCACAAATCAAGGGAGAATTGCAAAACCATGCTATTTCATTGAATAAATGTGAGAAAAGGTGATAAAATCCCCAAATTAAGCACAATATAAACTATAGAATCGGGGTTTATCAAATCTCCCTACACTTAAACCAAGCATGTTCTCATGCTAAGAATAAAGAAGGACAAGAAAAGGGGTATGAACATTTATTCAATGCAAAGAAACTATATAAACCTATCTACATGCATGCAACTAAATGCAAAATACTTCTACCTACTTGGTTAAAAGCAAATCAATCTCTAAGAATATATATAAGCAAGTAGGGCAAAGGTCATATGACGACTCACAAACTCTACCAATTTAAATATCAAAATGAAGTTCAAATAGACTTGCAGGAAGAAAGCTCATAAAAGCCGGGAACAAGGAATTGAGCATTGAACCCTCACCGGAAGTGTATCCGCTCTAGTCGCTCTAGTGTATAGGGTCGATCACTCAATTCTCTTCTAATCATGATTTCTATGATTTATTTTTCATCTAACAATCAACAATTATTCAATGCATGCATATATTCATCATGAGGTCTTATTCATAGGTTGTAATGGGGCCAGGGTAAAGGTAGGGATGCATATGGTCAAGTGAGCTTGGAATTTGAATCTTTGATTAACCTAAGCTCTCACCAAACACATATAACTACCTATACAACTCTAATACACAACCTAGCTACCCATGATTCCCACTTTTTCCTATACTCATGCATTCTTTTTGATTCACATTCCATATGCATTGATTTTTATTGAACTTTACTTTTTAATGCATAAGCATGTACCCAATTCCCAAAAATCTTCAACAAAATAAAAAAACACATTTTTTCTCTCAACCAATGTCCCAAGTTTCCCATACCCAAATGATACACACTCTCACTAGCCTAAGCTAATCAAAGATCCAAATTAAGGACATTTATTATTTTTCACTCAGGGATAGTGATGTGCTAAAATTAAGAACGAAAGGGATTAAATAGGCTCAAATCAGCTAACAATGATTGATGAAAGGTAGGCTATTTGGCTAAGTGAGCTATATGAAATGATGGCCTCAATCATATAAATGCATGTATACATGGAATAATGGACATAAAGAATCAAACAAATCAAAGATTACAATCATAGAAAGAGAATAATGCACACAAGAATGAAAATAAGTGGTTATGTGATGTAACCACGCAATTGGGCTCAAAACTCACATGCTTGTGTTCTTAGCTCAAAAACCATGTTCCAAAATAAATCCTTTAAGCATGTTTATCACAAAAAAAAATTTTTCAAATTGCTAGGGTGCCCTAGAACAATTTTTCTTGGAAAATAAATCATCACCCTAACCAAGTAGTCCTAACATAAAAAGAAGCAGTAAAATATATACAAATTCTAACTAACATGCAACCTATCATACAATGCAACAACTAACTAGCAAAAGAAATTAAGAATCGGTGTTGAAAGAAAGAGATTGTTACCCATGGAGGTCGGTCGGACGACCTCCCCACACTTCGAAATTTGCACCGTCCTCGGTGTATGCAAAGAAGAGAAATGTGGATGGGTTGCTACAACTGATGAGCTCCTTCAAAAGGTTGTGCGGATAAACTTGTTTGTTGCCCCATTTAGAAGCTTTTCCAATTCTTTCCTTCTTGTTGGCCAACCTCAAAGGAGAGAAAAAGAAAGAAAATTAAGCATGCAACAAAGATATGAAAGCAATTAGAACATAGGCGGGGGCTAATGCCAAATAAAAGTATGGTTCTCAAATACATGGTAGCTAAAACATGTGAGTGAGAAAGCAATTCAATCAAAGGCATATTAACTAATACTTTATGCAAAAACAAGTTAACGCATGGGTACATGACATGAAGAGCATGTTGCATCAAGCTTAATCAATAATTGACACAAACAAGATTAGTGATAAGCACGAGAATCGTAGAGAGAGGAAGAAGAAGAAAAAGAAGAAAAAAAAGTAGAAAGAAAGAAGAAGAAAAGAAGAAAGAAGGAGAAAGGAGAAAGGAGAAAAACAGGGTGCAAATCTGTGCATATGCGCCATGCGTGCTTATGCACGGATGCAGCAGGTACAATCCATGCACGCGCACCATACGTGCTTAAGCGCGGATGCAGCAGGTTCAATTCCGCGCCCGCCATGCGTGGTCACGCGCAGATGCAGCAGGGATAATCGGCGCGTGCGCGCCATGCGTGCTTACGCGCGGATCGCCTGGCACAAAGTAGGCATAAAGTGGGCACAACTCTCGGGTTTTAGTACTAGGAGTTGTGAAACCACACCAGCGCGCGCGCACAGCGTGCTTGCGCGCCGATGCCCACTTTTGTTTTTAATGCTTAGAACAAGGACAGGGCATTCTCCTAACCTACAAGCATTCTAAAACAATCAAAAATCAAATTTAACAACAAATATTTTGGTTTTTGAAAAATTTTCAAAACACACTAAAAAAACAAAACTTATACTACAAGGAAAACACTACTCAACAACAACTAAACTACAACTTAAGGCATAAATCTAATCAAATAAACCAACAACCAAAATATTAAAACAAGAGTATGCAAAGAAGAAAACTACCTAAGAATGGCAACCCAATTCATCCATTGATTATATTTACAAGAGAATGGAAAGAGTTTACCATGGTGGGGTGTCTCCCACCTAGCACTTTTAGTTTAAGTCCTTAACTTGGACATTTGGGAAGTTCCTTGTCATGGTGGCTTATGCTTGAACTCATCTTGAAACTTCCACCAATGCTTGGACTTCAAGTAAGCTCCAAAATTCAAGATCAATGGCACCAAGCTTTGATGAAGTTCCACACAAGCTAAGGGCTTCCAAAATTGGTCTTCATATATTCCCGGATCCCAAATCTTGTTTTCACACCCATCTTCAAGTTGATCATCACAATTCCAATTGGGTGAGAAGTGATCCGAATTCTCAAGTAAACACCAAAGCATCTTTCTAGACCCCTTTAGTTGAGAACTATACCAACCATTGCACTTAGACTTTGAGTTTCTAACCATAAGGAACCTTGATTGGCATTTCCACCCACTAACCAATTCTCTCCTACTCTTGACTCCACAAAGAGCTCTAAGTTGCCCATCATTTTCAATCAAACCATATTCAAGTGAGAAAGTGAAGCTTAGGGATAGAAATTTTACCCACTTAAATATTGTGTTGGATGATGGTGACTTAGGAAGGGGGACCTCCCCTCACATAGCCAATGCGAGGTCTACGCCCTTGTGCTCCTTCTTGACTACCTCCACCTCTTTGCAAGCTTCTTCAACTTCAATTCCTTGCTCACCAACTTCTTCTATACACCCTTCATTGCTCAAACCATGTGTCAGAGGTTGTGCACAGTCCTCCTTGTCATAAATTTCATAGCATAATGAGGGATATTCATCAATTCCAAAAGACTCATTAGTTGGTTTGGAATTATCTTCAATGATGGAGCTTGCTTCTTGCTCAACCTCCTCCTCTTGGTGACTTCCTTCCAATTCAATCTCTTCTTCATTGCCTACCAAGGGTATGGGAGGTGAGGTATCTTCTTCCTTACCCTCTTTGTCAAACCCAATTGGAGAGGATTCAACTGTACATAAGAATTCTTCAATAATTGAATCCATCTCTTGGTCAACCTCTTCAAAGGCTTCAATCACTTCTTTCGGCTCAATTATCTCGACTTCCTCCCCTTGTGGCAATCCTTGTTTCACCCCTTCTTCTACACCTTGAAGCTCTAAACTCACTCCCTCACTATGCTCCTTAATTGCTTCTCCACATTCAACAATGGGAGTTCCTTGATCACATAGGCTTAGGCGGGAGGAGATCATATTACTAACGGCTTCTACTAACACATTCTTGGAGAGGATCATCCATTGGAGGTGGTGTGGAAAAAGAAGGTTCATTATTTGGGAAGGAGGTTTCATAATTGGAAGTTGGTTCATCTTGGTAAAGGTATGGAGGTGATGTATATTAAGGTGGTTCTTGAGAGTAATTGTGTTGGAATGGTGGTGGTTCCTTGTGTGGTTCATATGGTTCATAAGGTGGTTGGTATGGTGGATAAGGAATAGGGTCATAATGAGGTGTTTGGTGGTATGGGGCATGTGAGTAAGGTGATTCAAAGTCATGTTGAGGGGGTGGTTCATAGGCATGTGGTGGTGGTTGTTGACAATTACAATAAGAGTCACCACATCCATTAGATTGATATGCATTAGGATTAGAATTATACCCATAAGAAACCGGAGGGGGTTGTTGCCAATAAGGTTGATCAATCCCTTGAGGCTCCTCCAATCTTTGATTCCCAAATCCTTGATGCATGTTACCATTGTAGTTCCCATTCCCTACAACATAATTTGAGCCAAACTCATAGCCAAAGCGGTGAGAATTCATAGAAGTAAATAAAAACAAAAACTAACAAAAATGAGAAAAAAGAGCTAAAGCTAACAAAAACTAACAAATAAGAAAAAGGCAAACATATTCACAATATTCACAATAGCCAATAATATAACACCATTGTAATTCCTCGGCAACGACGCCATTTTGATGATGAGATTTGCTCGATGGTCTAGAATTTCTCTTGTAGAAATAAGAACTTCGTTGTAAGCATAGCTCCAAACCAACAAACAATTCTCACATAAAAAATTTGAGTTGTCACAAGTAACAAATCCCAAATAAGAATTAACCGAAGTATTTGATCTCCGAGTCGTCTCACAAGAAATTGTAATGAAATGCTCAATTATTGGATATGAGGATGCAAGGGGTTTGATTTTTGTATTTTTTGCAAGAAATTAAATGATAAGAAAGTAAAATAATAAGAACTAATAAAATAAGGAAAAAGAGCTCTTGGCTAAGACATGGGAAATTGATATCACCATCCTTGTCTACATACCAAATATTGATAATTATGAGAGGCCAACCTATTAAGTATACTTCCAAAAGCCTTAAGTACGTAATATCTACTCCTAAGCTTGAAGTATGTCAAATAGGCTTGATCACATCAACCCATAAGTTCCAACCTATCACTAATTAGATTAGTAGTGGGTTAGTGTCAATGGATATCAAATTGATCACCAACAGTTCACAAATCACCAATTCAATGAGACCCAATGACTCAAGGTCACTCAATTCCCTTAGCCTAGGCCAAGAGTAAGGAGAAATCCTCAAAAACTAAAGGAAACATTTTATCAAACACCTAGAATGCAAGAAAAATAAACATCACCAAATTTAAAAAATAACAAGATCCATAACTATCATCAACAAGAAATCAACAATAACAATGGACATCAACATAAAAGGAACATAGAAACATGAAATTGCATTAAAAGGAAATTAGATCTAACAATTGTTCATAAACATAAAAAAGAGCAAAATAAGAAAGTAACAAGTAAAACTAGAAGAAGAAAGATGTAGTAACAAGAAATTAAGAGGAAGGACTAAATCAAAACAAGAATCAAAAGTTGGATCCAAGAGAAAATTAAACCTAAACTACCCTAAATTCTAGAGAGAAGGGAGAGCTTCTCTCTCTAGAATTCTACCCTAAAACATGATGAAAACTAAATTATGGCTACATGGTTCATTCCCCCCTAAATCCTTGGGTTCAATAGCATCAGAAATGAGTTGGATTGGGCCCAAAATGAGCTAGAAATCACCATCAACGTGTTGCTTAAAGTGGACCCACGCAGCTTAATCGGTGTGCACGCGTACATGGCGCGTGCGCACCTCTATAGATCAGGAAACTATGGAAAATTTTATATCATTTCGAAGCCCCAGATGTTAGCTTTCTAACGCAACTTTAACTGCTTCATTTGGACCTCTGTAGCTCAAGTGATGATCGATTGAGTGTGAGGAGGTCAGGCTTGACAGCTTTACGGTTCCTTCATTTCTTCATGAGTTCTCCCATTTTGCATGCTTTTCTCCTCACTTCTTCCATCTAATACTTGCCTTCTAAACCTGAAATCACTCAACAAACATATCAAGGCATCGAATAGAATTAAAGTGAATTAAATTTTCTATTTTAAGGCCTAGAAAGCATGTTTTCACATTTAAGCACAAATCAAGGGAGAATTGCAAAACCATCACTTACTGGCCTTACCTTTTTTCGGCCTCCGGCCTAAAATCCATGGCCTCCGGCCCAAATTCACAATTCAATACATATTCCATAAACCAATAATCATTATCCAATTTATCAAATTTCTCAACACACCAAACATACCAATTCACATAATTCTCAAACCAATGATTAATTTACACAACATATTAACTATACATATTAATACCAACCATTTACACAATCCAAACCTAATCCTAGGTCATCAAGCTTAGGAATTCTCATCACACTACACGGTACTTAAATGAAACTTAAATCGTACCTTTTGGAAGTCAAATTCAAGCTCTCACTTGGGAGCCTCCACTAAAACTTAGCTTCAAGCTCCACTAAACACTTTCGCAAGCAAGATTCAAGTTCCAAAAGTATACCCAATACTCGAATACACATATTACATACATACATCAACTTAGGTCTCACAAAAACTCATAAATTCCAATGGTTAGAGGGTTCCTTACATTAGTCCACGAAATTGGTTGATGGAAATTACCAATGGATCATACTAGAGCACTCCTAAATAACCAAAATCACAAGATTTCTTCAAAATCCTCAACCAAATTCAAGTTTAAATGTGTGGCCACAAACAGCTCGTTAATTGGAGCACCAGAGAGAAAGTTATAGTAGTTTGAAGTTTCAAGGAGGCTAGGGTTTTCTCTTTTCCCCTCTCCTCTCTATTTTTGGATCTCTCTCACAGATGTGGGAGTATGGTGGCTGAAAGTGTTTTTAATGATGTTATATATATGTGAGCTTGGGTCCATTTGGACCCGGTTCACTCGGTTTAGCCTGTTGACCCAATTTTGGCCAAAACCTCTAAGATTAGTGTTTTAATGTGCGTTTAATTATTTTTACCATCGCAATTACAAATTTTTAACTAACATCAAACCTAGGGTTTAAAAAAAAACTAAACACAAGGGTTTAGTGAGACCTTACCTTACCCAAAGAGATTAGGGAAAAAACCCAATGATATTCCAATGCTAGATTACCCCTAAACAAACAAATTCACAAAACTTACTCAAAAACCAAACCCAAAATCACAGAATTATTAGGGCTGGAAACTGGAGCTTGAGTTTTGGTTTCTTACCAACAAAGATATAATAGAAAAGAAGATCTCGACGAGAGCTTCACGTTGCCGTAAACGGCTCGTCAATCGGAGCACCGTAGCTCAAGTTATGACTTGAGGAAGATAGAGGTAAATAGTGCCAAGCCCTCTTCTCCCTCTCTTCTCAAACCAGCGTGTCTTAATTTCTTTGTGCATGAAATGAGCTGATTTGGCTCATTAATAGGTTTATATATGTTGGGCCTTGGGCATCGTTTGGGTCCGGTCCAACCCGATAGCGTTTTAGGTTCGTTTGGCCCACTTTGGTCCAAAATATTTAAGATTAGTGTCCGGTTTTTTATTCTAAATTATTTTTAGTCTTTTCAAAATAATAAATTAAATCTTCAAAATCTCATTTTTCTAAAAAGACAGTATCGAACAGACTAGAGCCGGCACTGCCGGCTTATGTACCGGTACACATTTTTACAAAAATCTTTCGCAAAAGATACAATTTTCATTTCAAAAAAATTCATTGAAATCCAATTTCACCTTTATATTTTAAAAAGAACATTTTTATATTTTTGTACTTATTCTGGGCAATTAAAATTATTATTTTATTTAAGCAGTTTTATGTGAAAACTCTGGTTCTTAAATTATCCCCTCTTAAATAGGAATTTTGTCACCAAAATTCGAATCCCGTGATATATCCTCCACGAAGCGTCCTAATACCAACATCGTCAACCTAATCAAGTCATCAAAGTGTCTCATCCTTTATAGTTCTACCGTATCGATGTTCCCTCGCGCCTTCCGCTGCGTCACTCTGATTATTCGTCACTAGGAACCCAAAATTTTTCCTTAAACCAAATACCGATTTTGTAACATTTTCCAAAACCTTCAAAACAAGTTCAATCTAAACTTTTGAATGTCAAAACTTTTTCAAAAGACTCAAAATCGTTTACTCGTAAATCATTAATTCTTAAGTCAATTACTTTAAATCATGATTTTTCCTGAGTTCATTAAAATCCTCAAATCATATCTTACATTTCAAACCAAATTTCAAAATTATTTTAAGCTTTAAAACTTTTTCATCAAGGTTCAAGGCCATACTGGTTAGAACTTGAAAATCATAATTAAAAACCACAAAAGCATCAATTGGTACTTCCCCTGCCACCAGTGCTGAACCTTACCCATCAACTGATATGCCGCAAACTCTCCGAACTGGCATTTTGGAACACGTTGAGCTTGTAATGCGTTGTCTAGGTTAGTCATCCTCACTATCCCTCCGTGAACGTGATTGACCTCATCCGTGAGTTATCATTTGGGGTCATGTATACACTAAACAATCGATATCGAGGTGATCAGTCTCAATATCTCAAGCCTAGTGCTTTGGTGCACAGAATTGTGATTCACACTTTTCACCACTCTGGTGCAACTAACCAGCAAGTGCACTGGGTCGTCCAAGTATTAAACCTTACGTGAGTAAGGGTCGATCCCACGGAGATTGTCGGCTTGAAGTAAGCTATGGTCATCCTTGTAAATCTCAGTCAGGCGGATTCAAATGGTTATGAGGTTTTAATAATTAAAAGACAAATAAAACATAAAATAAGATAAAGTTACTTATGTAATTCATTGGTGGGAATTTTAGATAAGCGTCTGGAGATGCTTTGTTGCTTATGAACCTCTGCTTTCCTATTGCCTCCTTCCAACCATGTGTGCTCCCTTCCATGTCAAGCTGTAACATCCTCTCAGTGAAAATGGTCCTCTACGGTTTCCGCATGGTTGATCAACTATCGGATTTCTCGTCTCAGATGAAAAATACCAGGCACAGCTACTGTTCATACCCTGGGTCGAGCTATCCGACCTGGGATGATTCGAGAAAAAGCGACCAAACCTCTTCAGGTTAGACTATCCGACCTCTTCTCAAAGAGCTCGGCCAAATCGACAGAAGAATCCAATTAAGGGCCCAAACAGAGGAGCACGACCCGAATCCTAAGGCGGCCTAAGCCCATAGAGATGAAGGCGGTTCCGTTGAAAGATACGCTGACCTCAACTCAAAGATAAAGATAAGATAAGATAACTAACTTATCTTATCAAAAAGGTCACATCTCACCATTATAAATACACTGGAGCACCCAGGTATAACTCATACTCTGATTCTACATAACACCTGTTTAATATCCATGCTAACTTAAGCATCGGAGTCTCTTGCAGGTACCCCCCACCCTTCGGTGACAGAGGATCAGCAGCACGTCCAAGTCTAAACAAATCGGACGTACCAGCTCCGACCTCCATTCACCAGCCAGACACATCGGTTTCGACCATCACTGAGGATCCCGTCCGAGATCGACCTACAGTTTCAGGTAACCCTCGGAACATTGGCGTCGTTGCCGGGGAACCTGGAAGTCATCCCAACACCATGGCGGACAACCATGACAACGATCATGATTCAGATCTAGAAAATAGAACGCTGCACAAAAATGCGGACACCCCACTAAAAGACACCCCGGAATCCAACGGAGACAAAAATCCAGCAAACCCGGGGGCAATAGAAGTACTTCAAGATCGCTTGAAGCAGCTTGAAAAAGAAACCCAACAAAAACGAGAAATCGGGAAGGATCTACAAAGAGAGATACGGCGACATCGAGAATTGGAAGAAAAATTACAGCAAGTGGAAGCCGATCTCAAATCGAAGGCCCCTCGGATCACTCCTGAGGAAAGCTCATGTAAAGAACAGGATCCATTCACCAGAGAGATCATGAAAACCAAAATCCCAAAGGACTTCAAACTCCCAGATATGACTTTATATGATGGCACCACAGATCCCAACCACCATCTCAGCAATTTCAGAAGCAGAATGTACCTTACCGACGCCTCAGATGCCGTTCGCTGGAAAGCTTTCCCAACAACTCTCACAAAGACAGCAATCCGATGGTTCGACAACTTACCTCCAAAGTCCATCCCAACCTTCGACGACCTGGCCAAAAAGTTCCTGGCCAGATTCTCCATCCAGAAAGATAAAGCCAAGCACGCCCCCATTCTACTGGGGATCAAGCAAGGGGATCAGGAGAGCCTCCGCAACTACATGGAAAGATTCAACAAAACATGCATGGACATACAAAGCTTACCAACAGAGGCCACCATCATGGGACTCATCAATGGCCTACTAGAGGGGCCATTTAGCCAATCTATATCAAAGAAGTACCCTACCTCATTAGACAAAGTACAGGAGCGAGCAGAAAAATACATCAACATGGAAGAAAACGCTCGATTAGGAGAAACCTCAAAATCTGGGAACCCCTACCGAGATAAAAACAAAAAGAAAGAAGACCGACAAGGGGAGAAAATTAAAAAATACCATAATTATACTCCCCTCAGAGCATCCCTAGTCAAAATATACAAAGAGGTCTGCCATACAGAAAAGATTCCCCCAGCACGGCCCCTCAAAGGAAAAAGAGGAGGAGGAAATCGGAAGGAATATTGTGAATATCATCGGGTCAGAGGACACGCCACCAACGAATGCTTCGACTTAAAAAATATCATAGAAAAATTGGTGAGGGAAGGAAAATTAGATCGATTCCTGGCCACCCGAGATGATGATCAAAGAAAAAGACGAAGAGATGAAGATACCGAACAAGCAGAACGATCACCTCGAACACCAGAAAGACAAGTCCACATGATATATGGCGGATTCGCAGCAGGAGGGATCTCCAAATCTTCCCGCAAAAGGTATCTCAAAGAAGTATGTCATGTCGAATGAGAGGAGGAAGCACTCGACATCCCAGCGATAACATTCACTAAGGAGGACGCGTCCGGCATCATCACAGGACACGACGATCCCATGGTCATCACCAGCATATTGGCAAACGCCAACCTACACTGCACCTTAATAGACCAAGGGAGTTCTGCCGACATATTATTCAAGACAGCCTTTGATAAACTTGGCTTAGAAGAAAAAGAACTTAAGGCATATCCAAACAGTCTGTTCGGGTTAGGAGATACCCCGGTTCGACCACTAGGATATATATCACTACATACAACCTTCGAAAAAGGAGACCAATCCAGGACCCTCAAAATAGAATACATCGTAGTCAATGTAAGTTCAGCTTACAATGCTCTCATAGGTCGGACAACACTCAACCAACTCGGCGTAATAGTCTCGACCTCACACCTATGTATGAAGTTCCCAACGCCAAAAGGGATAGCCATGATAAAAGCTGACCAAAAGATGGCACGTCGCTGTTATAACGAAAGCCTAAACCTCAGAGGCAAAGGAGAAGAGTTCCACGTAATCGAGTTGGGTGGAGTTCAACGACGAGAAGTTTTGTAGAAAATGATCTCATCCTAATCCGAAATGATATCGGAACAACTTGACCAGGAGAGGGAAAGCTGGCAGCAAACTGGAAAGGACCCTACCGAGTTGTAGAAGTACTTGGAAAAGGCTACTACAGACTGTCTGAACTCGATGGACGAGAGCTTCCCAGGTCATGGCACGCCTGCAACCTCAGAAGGTACTACAGTTAGAAAAGATAAAAGATCTCATCATTGGATGCACTCTTTTTCCTGAAAAGGTTTTTTAATGAGGCACCAAGTTGAAACTCAGACAAATCCCATATGTATATATTTGCATTTTTTCTTTAAATAAAATATATTTTAGATATTCTACAAAGATTTCAAGACGCATTAATCTGAAGCATTCATCGTCCGATTATAGAGCAACAGATCGGCAGAAAGTGAAAAACAATTTCACTGCACGATCATGATAAAGCCAACCGTCCGATAAAGGTGAAAACGCGATTCACCCAAAGGACGATCTAGAGACGACAACCACTTTCTACAAATCGGCAAAGATGAACACAGAATAATGTAAGAAGTTATCGAAAGTGATCCAAAAAGGATTCAAGCTACAAATAACATAACAAAAACAACCCAAGGAGATCGAGCCGCAAGATTTCGACATCAGCAGAAAACAGAAAAGATGCCTAGTCAAAAAACTACTTTTTACAGAGTTATAAGGCCTCGAAAGGCCACCAAAAACTACTATAAAAAAGATAGCGAGCTATTGTTTGTTTTTCAAAATAAAAGTTGCTAGATAAGCAACTAAGAAGTATCAGCAAATAAATAAAAGAGTTCTAAAAAAGCCCACAAGCCGGGCCAACTACACAAATTTTAAGAAAGATCAACAAGCATCAGGAGCCTTCTTGGCAGCATCAGGACAAGGAGAAGGAGGGCGAGTCTGGATCGGCACAGCATCCACAGTTCCATCCTCCCGATTCAGGATCTGGCAATCCGGGTCGGGCACAGCGGGAGGAACCGAAGTGGTCGGCACTTTGGTAGAAGACACAGGAGGAACGACATCATCATCATCACCCTCATCATTCGGGACAATCTTGCCATCCCTGACAATATTATCCAGGCTAAAAAGGGTGAGGTCGGCCTCGGGAGCAATGACCTGAACTTGCTCCCTCAAGTTCTCATAAGCAGCAGTCACGTTGCCAACGAGATGACTTTGGAGCTCTGCATAATCCTCCCGAACACTGTCAAGCTCCCCCTCAGGCGCATCACTTCCCGATAAGATGAAAGTCCTTCTCCAGCTTGACTACCTTCGTCTCAAGCTCCTCCTTTAGCTCTTTCATCCGATCAAACTCCTGTTTCGCCTCCTCTATAAACGCTTTAGTAGCGTGGAGAGGGAGATTCTGAGCAGTCTGGTATATGGCAGCCGACATGTACGCCATCTTCACATGATTTCGGGCCATGAATTCCAAGTGATGGAGGATGGACACATCGTCCATGGAGAGAGTGCCATAAGGACCAATTTGTTGATCCACGAATTCAATAGCATTAAAATCAGGAGCATCGAGGTCAAAGGGCTCAGCAATCTTTTGTTTTTTATTGGGAGGAGCAACAGAAGGAGCAGCAGAGGTGACGTGAGGATCTACCAAACGAACTCAGGGTGTAGGGATCACCTTCTTCACCCCGGCGGAACTCTGCACCGATGGCTTCTCGTGCACTTGGGAAGATCCCTCCCCAGCCGCCTGGGCAGCAGCATTTCTGGCAGCAGTCTCCCTCTGCGCCCTCTTATAAGCTTTCATGGATTCATTATTCTTCATTGCCTCTGCAAACAAAACAGAAAACTCAGCTACAAGTCGGATAAGTCAGAAAGGACAGCTACAAGCAACATAAACAAAATAATAAAAGAAACACAAGATACCCAGTTCAGTTTGAAGAAGAGTAGGATTGGTTAGAAATTTCTTTGTATCAAGATGGGGAGGTTGACCCCAGCGTTCTTCCAAGATAGTCACAAAGGCTCGCTCAGCCTCATCCAACATTTCCCATGAATACCTGGAGACCCTCACATTTTTTTGCCATTCCAAGGAAAAAGCAGGTTCGTCATTCTCATCTAGAAAAAAGGGCCGAGCTCCTTCAACAACTCGGACCTTGAAAAAGTAGTTTTTAAAATCACAGAACGACTCGTCAAACATGGAAAAAACCTTTTTCCCCTGGGTAGAACGAAAGGAGACCCAGACCGACTTCTTTTTTACCACACCGGGCTTAGTCAAGACAAACAGATAGAAAAAGAGAGATTGGAAAACAGGAATTCCAAAACCATTGCACAGCAATTGGAAAATTTTAATAAAACCCCAGGAATTGGGGTGAAGTTGAGAAGGGGCAACATTACAAGACCATAACAGGTCGGTTTCGAATTTGGTAAAAGGAAGGGTGATACCCAGCTGACCAAAGAAAAAATCATAAGCATAAAAGAAAGGGCGACCATCAACAACTCGAGTCAAAAAGCAGACTCTCTCGTCAGAAGAGGGAGGGACAAGTTCATAGTTCTTCTCATCACCAGAATTACTACAGACACTGTAAAACTGCCTAAGCTGAGTACAAAATTCAGAATTAACCAGCGAGACACACATAAGAACCATGGAGTCCACCCAATCAGCCATACCTGCGGGAACCTGGGAAGGCATTTCGACAACGTTATTTCGGGAAGACATGAGGTCAACTAAATCCTACAAAAAGAAAAGAAGAATGGATTACTCAAAAACATCTCGGACAGAGGGCAAAACATCTCGACGGGCGGATAAACAAAAAGGGAAAACCCCAAGACTCAAGACAAAGGTCTTGGGGTATCCCTTGGAGGCAGTAAACAAGCAAGGTTTTCAAGTTATTTCTACGGCCTACATCCCAGCACTCATCAAAATAAAACCCAGAAAGAAAACAAAGGAAGCAAAAACGCAAAAGGACCACACTTCTACAGTTTACCAGCAAAAAACACTACTTCTACAGTATATCAGAAATGTCAAAAAAGGCCAAGCAGCAAAGGCGCAAACTTTCTTTTGAAATCAAGCAAAAAATCATCAGCCAAGGCACAAACAGAAACGGCGGCAACATGCAAAAGAAAAAAGATTCAAGCAACAAGAAAAAGATTCGCACCAAAAAGCAAAGAAATTTCAGAGCATGCAACAAGTCAAGCATGATAAAAAACAGAAAGATCCAAACTTTCTCCAAAAAGAAGATCAAAAGGAAAATCCCATCGCAAAGTCAAAAACAAGGAGGAAAATATGAAAGGGGACCAACCTGGAGACGGAAGAAGCTTCGAGGAAGAGTAGAAGCGCAGAGATAAAGGCTGCCCTGAAAAATGCCGAGCGACAAAAGCAGAAGCGCAAGCGAAAGACAGAGAGCAGATGAGAGAAACAGAAAACGAGAGAGCAAAGGGAGAAGTTATGAAGAAGAAATAAAGAAGAGAAACCATTTTTGATCGCGAAATTCAAAATAAAAGCCAATAGAGAATGAAGGGCAAATTAATGCCAATTAAATACGGATATTAAAACCGCTTGCGTTCCCAAAAAAGCACTAATACAAAAATGCGCGCTTTTAGAGGAAAACGTTCTACATTCAAAAAAAGACACTTTACAAAGAAAAGAATCGACAAATGCTTGAGTTCGACTTTAAGAAGGACCGAAGTCAAGGACTCGACCTCAAAAAGAAGATCGAGCTCAAGAAGGGGCACTGTTCATACCCTGGGTCGAGCTATCCGACCTGGGACGATTCGAGAAAAAGCGACCAAACCTCTTCAGGTCAGACTATCCGACCTCTTCTCAAAGAGCTCGGCCAAATCGACAGAAGAGCCCAATTAAGGGCCTAAATAGAGGAGCACGACCCGAATCCTAAGGCGGCCTAAGCCCATAGAGATGAAGGCGGTTCCGTTGAAAGATACGCTGACCTCAACTCAAAGATAAAGATAAGATAAGATAACTAACTTATCTTATCAAAAAGGTCACATCTCACTATTATAAATACACTAGAGCACCCAAGTATAACTCATACTCTGATTCTACATAACACCTGTTTAATACCCATGCTAACTTAAGCATCGGAGTCTCTTGCAGGTACCCCCCACCCTTCGATGACAAAGGATCAGCAGCACGTCCAAGTCCAAACAAATCGGACGTACCAGCTCCGGCCTCCATTCACCAGCCGGACACATCGGTTCCGACCATCACTGAGGATCCCGTCCGAGATCGACCTACAGTTTCAGGTAACCCTCGGAATAGCTATCGCATGGCTAATCATCTGTCGGTTCCCGCTAACGTCGGAATAGGATCCATTGATCCTTTTGCACACTGTAACTGTAACCAACATTCGCAGGTTTAAAGCTTATCACAGTCATCCCTTCGCGGATCCTACTCGGAATACCACAGACAAGGTTTAGACTTTCCGGATCCCAGGAATGCTGCCAATGGTTCTAGCCTATACCATGAAGATACTAATCTCACAGACTAAGTCCGTGTATTAGATATCCAAGAGAATATACTCTGGCTGTCATCCAATGACTACGTTGAACATCATGTAGACCGCTTGTGGTTGTCAGGCACGCGAATCTTGGCTAAGCGAGTAACGAAGATAGTAGGTGATTGTCACGGGTCACCCCTTCATTCTGACTTAACTGAATTAAGTACAAGAGTATATCTTGGAGAATAAGTAGGTGTGAATTGAAAGAAAAACAGTAGTACTTGAATTAATTCATGAAGAACAACAGAGCTCCACACCTTAATCTATGGGGTGTAGAAACTCTACCATAGAAAATATATAAGTGAAAAGAGGTCTAGGCATGGCCGTGAGGCCAGCCTCTCAAATGTAACATAAAAGTGCCAAAAGATGATTAAAGATCAAAAGTGATCCAAAAGATCCAAAGATCTAAAATAAATCTCTAAAAGTAGTTTTTATACTAAATTAGTAATCTAGGGTAACAGAAAATGAGTAACTAAGTGCAGATAGTGCAGAAATCCACTTCTGGGGCCTACTTTGTGTGTGCTTGGGCTGAGCATTGAAGCTTTTTTGTGCTTAGGCTATTTTTGGAGTTAAACGCCAGCTTTGGTGCCAGTTTGGGCGTTTAACTCCAATTCTGGTGCCAGTTTTGGCGTTTTACGCCAGAATGTTTTAGGCTGGCTTTGAATGCCAGTTTGGGCTATCAAATATCAGGCAAAGTATGAACTATTATATATTTCTGGAAAGCTTAGAATGTCTACTTTTCAACATAATTGAGAGAGCGCCAATTGCACTTCTGTAGCACCAGAAAATCCACTTCGAGTGCAGGAGTGTTAGAATCCAACAGCATCCGCAGTCTTTTTTCAGCCTCTGAATCAGATTTTTGCTCAGGTCCCTCAATTTCAGCCAGAAAATATCTGAAATCACAGAAAAACATACAAACTCATAGAAAAGTCCAGAAATATTATTTTTGAATAAAAACTAATAAAAATATAATAAAAAGTAGCTAAAACATACTAAAAACTATGTAAAAACAATGCCAAAAAGGGTATAAATTATCCGCTCATCACAACACCAAACTTAAATTGTTGCTTGTCCCCAAGCAACCAAAAACAAAATAGGATAAAAAGAAAAGAAAATACAATAAATTTCAAATATCAATGAAGCTCAGTTCCAATTAGATGAGCGGGGCTAGTGGCTTTTTGCTTCTGAATATTTTTGGCATCTCACTTTATCCTTTGAAGTTCAGAATTATTGGAATCTATAGGAACTCAGAATTCAGATAGTGTTATTGATTTTCCTAGTTCAGTATGTTTATTCTTGAACACAGCTACTTTATGAGTCTTGGCCGTGACCTTAAGCATTTTGTTTTCCAGTATTACCACCGGATACATAAATGCCACAGACACATAACAGGGTGAAACTTTTCAGATTGTGACTCAGCTTTGCTAGAGTCCCCAGTTAGTGGTGCCCAGAGCTCTTAAGCACACTCTTTTTTCTTTGGACCACGACTTTAACCGATCAGTTTCAAGCTTTTCACTTGACACCTTCACGCCACAAGCACATGGTTAGGGACAGCTTGATTTAACTGCTTAGGCCAGGATTTTATTCCTTTGGGCCCTCCTATCCATTAATGATCAAAGCCTTGGATCCTTTTTGCCCTTGCCTTTTGGTTTAAAGGGCTATTGGCTTTTTTTGCTTACTTTTTCTTTTTTTTTTTTTATTTTTTCACCATTTTCTCTCCTTTTTTTTTCGTAAGCTTTGTTCTTCACTGCTTTTTCTTGCTTCAAGAATCAATTTTATGATTTTTCAGATCATCAATAACATTTCTCCTTTTTTCATTATTCTTTCAAGAGCCAACAATTTTAACATTCATAAACAACAATATCAAAAATATGCACTGTTCAAGCATTCATTCAGAAAATAAAAAGTATTGCCACCACATCAAAATAATTAGATTATTTTCAAGATATAATTCGAAATTCGTATACTTCTTTTTCTTTTTCAGAAAACAATTTTTTTATTTAAGAAAGGTGAAGGATTCATAGGACATTCATAGCTTTAAGACATAGACACTAGACACTAATGATCATATAATAAAGACACAAACATAGATAAAACATAAAGCATAGAAATCGAAAAACAGAAAAATAAGAACAAAGAAATTAAGGAATGGGTCCACCTTAGTGATGGTGACTAGTTCTTTCTCTTGAAGATCCTATGGAATGCTTGAGCTCCTCAATATCTCTTCCTTGCCTTTGTTGCTCCTCTCTCATGGCCTTTTGGTCCTCTCTTATTTCATGGAGGATGATGGAGTGCTCTTGGTGCTCCACTCTTAGTTGCTCCATGTTAGAACTCAAATCTCCTAAAGAGGTGTTGAGTTGCTCCCAATAGTTATGTGGAGGAAAGTGCATCCCTTGAGGCATCTCAGGGATTTCATGATGAGGAATTTCCTCATGCTCTTGTTGAGGTCCATGAGTGGGCTCTCTTGTTTGCTCCATCCTTTTCTTAGTGATGGGCTTTTGAGATGAATCTCTCAATCTCCCATGACTCGGAGGTGGAAGCAATTGCCTTCCCTTTCCTCTTTCTAGAGGTTTCTCCGGCCTTAGGTGCCATTAGTGGTTATGGAAAATTAAAAAGCAGAGCTTTTCCCACACCAAACTTAAAATGTTTGCTCGTCCTCGAGCAAAAGAAGAAAGAAATAAGGAGAAGAAGAAGAAATGGAGGAGATGGAGCTGAGGAGTGGGTTAGGTGGGGATCCAGTGGGGTCCACAGATCTTGAGTTGTCAAGGAATTCTGCTCCCTGTACCATTATGGTGTGTAAACACCCTCTGTATGCCAATTTTGGCATTTAACGTCAGCTCTGCTACCTTTCCTGGTGTTAAACGCCAGTCTGCTGCCCCTTTCTGGCATTTAACGCCAACCAGACACCCTTTTCTGGTGTTAAACGCCAGTATGTCTTCCATTTCTGGCGTTAAACGCCCAGAACGATGCCAAATGAATTACATAAGTACATCTATCTTTATTTTATGTTTCCTTTGTCTTTTAATTATCAAAATTCATAACCATTTGAATCCACCTGACTGAGACTTACAAGATGACCATAGCTTGCTTGAAGCTGACAATCTCCGTGGGATCGACCCTTACTCAAGTAAGGTATTACTTGGACGACCCAGTGCACTTGCTGGTTAGTTGTGCGGAATTGCAAAAGTGTGATTGTAATTTTGTGCACCAAGTTTTTGGCGCCGTTGCCGGGGATTGTAAGAGTTTGGACAACTGACGGTTCATCTTGTTGCTTAGATTGGGTAATTTTATTTTATGTTTAAACTTTCTTATTTTAATTTTCGAAAAAAAATAAAATAATAAATATTTGTTTTCAAAAAAATTCATCAAAGCTTTTAAGAATGAATTCTAGAGTTTCATGATGATCTATTGAAGTCTGGTTGGCTGTGAAGCCATGTCTAATCTTTTGGACCGAGGTTTCAACTTATCATCACAAGAGCTTGTTGATTTCTATCAATCTTGCTGTTGAATGTAATGATAGGCTAAAGCTTGGCTGGCCATTGGCCATGTCTAGTGTTTTAGACCGAAGCTTTCACTGAAAGCTTGGCTGGCTAGTAAGCCATGTCTAATTCCTGGACCGGAGTTTTAGATTAACATTGCATGATTCCTGGAATTCTCATTAAGAATTTTGAATTCCTTATTTTCTTTTTCCAAATAATTTTTGAAAAATACAAAAAGATTAATAAAATCATAAAAACCAATAATTTTCGAATATATGCATTATGTTCTTCATTGATCTTCAAGTTGTTCTTGATGATTTTCTTGGGTCTGATCTTTAAATTCTCTTGTTTTGTGTCTTTTGTTGTTTCTCATGTGCATTCACAATTTGTTAGTGTCTCTGATATGAAAATTTCTAAGTTTGGTGTCTTGCATGCATTGTTTATTTGATCTTAGTTTTCCATGATTAGTTTCATTTTGTTGTTTCTCATCATTAAAAATTCAAAAAAGTTTTCAAAATTATGTCTTTTCTTGTCAATAATACAGAGAATTGAAGATTCAGAACATACAGCAGAGGAATTACAGAGAAAAAGCTGGGCGTTAAAAACGCCCAGTGAGGAAGGAATTCTGGCGTTTAAAGGCCAGCCAGGGGCTGGGCGTTAAACGCTCAAAAGGATAATATTTTGGGCGTTAAACGCCAGAATGGATACCATTCTGGGCGTTTAACACCAGGACAACAGAAGGGAGGTAAGTTAGTTTTTAATTCAAATCTTTTTCAAAGCTTCATAATTTTTCAAAATCAAACCTTTTTCAATCATGTCTTTTTCAAAATCAAATCTTTTTCCATTTTTCTTTCACTATTTTCGAAAATCCTTTCTTCCAATTAATGATTTGATTAAAAAAGTTCAAGTTTGTTACTTCCTTGTTAAGAAAGGGTCAAAATTTGAATTTTATAATCATATCTTTTAAATTTCTTGTTAATCAAGTCATTAATTTTAAAATCAAATCTTTTTAAATTATTTTTCAATCATATATTCTCAATCATATCTTCTCAATCACATCTTTTTCAAAATAATTTTCAATCATATCATTTTGATTACTGATTTCAAAATCTTCTTCAAAATCACCTAACCACTTTCTCACTTTTAATTTTCGAAAAACCATCAACCACTTTTTCAAAATTCTTTTTAATTATTTTAAAATTTTCAGTTTTATTTAAAAATTTGTTTCCGAAAATTTTCTCCTCTCACCTTCTTCTATTTAAGGACTAATACTCCTCCTCAATTAGCAATTCAGACTCTCTCTCCTTCTTCATATGTTCGAATTCTTATCTACCTAACTCATCCCTCTATTCCTGTTTTCCTCTGACACCTCAAGGAATCTCTATACTGTGACATAGAGGATTCTATACTTTCTTGTTCTCTTCTCTTTCATATGAACAGGAACAAAGACAAAGGCATTCTTGTTGAAGCTGATCCGGAACCTGAAAGGACCTTGAAGAGGATGTTAAGAGAAGCTAAAGCACAACTCTCTAGAGAGGACCTAACAAAAATTTTCAAAAAAAGAAGAAGACATGGCAGCCGAAAATAACAACAATGCCAACAATGCAAGGAAGATGCTTGGTGACTTCATTGCACTTTCTTCTGACTTCTGTGGAAGAAGCATCTCAATTCCTGCAATTGGAGCAAACAACTTTGAGCTTAAGCCTCAATTGGTTTCTCTAATGCAGCAGAATTGCAAGTATCATGGACTTCCATTGGAAGATCCTCATCAGTTTTTAGCTGACTTCTTGCAAATCTGTGACACTGTTGACCCTGAGGTATACAGACTTATGCTCTTCCCTTTTGCTGTAAGAGACAGAGCTAGGACATGGTTGGACTCACAACCTAAAGAAAGCCTGAACTCTTGGGAAAAGCTGGTCAATGCCTTCTTGGCAAAATTTTTTCCACCTCAAAAATTGAGTAAGCTTAATGTCATTGGACCACTCTGCTGGAGGATCTCTTCATCTGAAGAAGACGCCTGAAGAAGCCCAGGAACTCATTGAAATGGTTGCAAATAACCAATTCATGTACACTTCTGAAAGGAATCCTGTGAATAATGGGACAACTCAGAAGAAAGAAGTTCTTGAGATTGGTACTCTGAATGCCATATTGGCTCATAATAAAATATTGACTTAGCAAGTCAATATGATTTCTTAGAGTCTGACTGGAATGCAAGCTGCATCCAGCAGTAATAAAGAAGCATCTTCTGAAGAAGAAGCTTATGATCCTGAGAACCCTGCAATAGAAGAGGTGAATTACATGGGAGAATCCTATGGAAACACCTATAATCCTTCATGGAGGAATCATCCTAATCTTTCATGGAAGGATCAACAGAAGCCTAATCAAGGCTTTAATAATAATAATGGTGGAAGAAATAGGTTTGGCAATAACAAACCATTTCCATCATCTTCTCAGCAATAGATAGAGAATTCTAAGCAGAGCCACTCTGACTTAACAACTGTAGTCTCTAATCTATCTAAGACCACGCTCAGTTTTATGACTGAAGCAAGGTCCTCCATTACAAATTTGGAGGCACAAGTGGGTCAGCTGAGTAAGAGAATTACTGAAACTCCTCCTAGCACTCTCCCAAGCAGTACAGAAGAAAATCCCAAGATAGAGTGCAAGGCCAAAACCATGGCTAACATGGCCGAACCTGGAGAGAGTAAGGAGGACGTGATCTCTAGTGAGAAAAACCTCATGGGATGTCCTCTGAATGAAAAGAAGTTCCCCTTTGAGGAACCAAGGGTATCTGAGGCTCATACAGAGACCATAGAGATTCCATTGAACCTACCTCTGCCATTCATGAGCTCTGATGAGTATTCTTCCTCTGAAAAGGATGAAGATATTACTGAAGAGCAAGTTGCTAAGTACCTTGGAGCAATCATGAAGCTGAATGCCAAGTTATTTGGCAATGAGACTTGGGAGGATGAACCCCCTTGCTCACCAATGAACTGAATGACTTGACTAGGCAGACATTACCTCAGAAGAAACCGGATCCTGGAAAATTCTTAATACCCTGTACCATAGGCACCATGACCTTTGAGAAGGCTCTATGTGACCTAGGGTCAAGTATAAACCTCATGCCCCTCTTTGTAATGGAGAAACTAGGGATCCTTGAGGTGCAAGCTGCAAGAATTTCACTAGAGATGGCAGACAATTCAAGAAAACAGGCTTATGGACTTGTAAAGAATGTTTTGGTAAAGTTTGAAGGCCTTTACATCCATACTGACTTCATAATCCTGGACACTGGGAAGAGTAAGGATGAATCCATCAACCTTGACAGAGGAGAGCTGGTCCTTCAAGTGAATGAGGACTACCTTGTGTTTAAAGCTAAAGAATCTTCTTCTGTACACATGGAGAAGAAGCATGACAAGCTTCTCTCAATGCAGAGTCAAACAGAGCCCCCATATTCAAACTCTAAGTTTGGTGTTGGGAGGCCATCTTCATGCTCTGAGTATCTGTAAGGCTCCATGAGAGCCCACTGTCAAGCTATTGACATTAAAGAAGCGCTTGTTGGGAGGCAATCCAATTTTTACTTATCTATGTTAAATTTCTATTGTTATTTTATATTTTCTTTAGGATGATGATTATGTGGAGTCACAAAAACAAAAGCTAAAATCAAAAATAGCATTGAAAATAGCACACCCTGGAGGATGAGCTTACTGGCATTTAAACGCCAGTAAGGGTAGCAGAATGGGCGTTAAACGCCTAGTTTGGCACCATTCTGGGCGTTTAACGCCAGAAAAGGGCACCAGACTGGCGTTTAACGCCAGAAAGGAAAGAAAAGTTGGCGTTTAACGCCAAAAAGGGAAGAAAAGCTGGCGTTAAATGCCAGAAATGGGCAGCAAGCTGGCGTTTAACGCCAGGATTGGCACTCAAAGGGGCGTTTACACGCCAAAATGGTGCAGGAATGAGAAATTCTTGACACCTCAGGATCTGTGGACCCCACAGGATCCCCACCTACTTCAACTCTCTCTCTCTTCTTCACACCTTCCCATAACACCTTTCCCCAAATATTCCCCACCTACCTCAACTCTCTCAACTCTCTCTCTCTCTTCTTCACACCTTCCCATAACACCTTTCCCCATCACCTCTTCTTTACAACTCTTCAAATCCTTTCCCTCGCAAACCCAACCCCTAATAGCCGAACCACTCACCCCTCTCCATCTCCTCCATTTTCTTCTTCTTCTACTCCTTTCTTTCTTCTTTTGCTTGAGGACAAGCAAACCTTTTAAGTTTGGTGTGAAAAAAGCTAAGCTTTTTGTTTTTTCCATAACCACTAATGGCACCTAAGGCCGGAGAAACCTCTAGAAAGAGGAAAGGGAAGGCAATTGCTTCCACCTCCAAGTCATGGGAGATGGAGAGATTCATCTCAATTGCCACCTCTGTAATTCAGCTGGAATTGTCATAGAGGAAGACACCCTCATTGAAGAGGATAAGCCCATCACTAAGAAAAGGATGGAGCAAACAAGAGAGCCCACTCATGGACCTCAACAAGAGCATGAGGAAGTCCCTCATCATGAAATCCCTGAGATGCCTCAAGGGATGCACTTTTCTCCACAAAACTATTGGGAGCAAATCAACACCTCCCTAGGAGAATTAAGTTCCAACATGGGACAACTAAGGGTGGAGCACCAAAAGCATTCCAACCTCCTCTATGAAATTAGAGAAGACCAAAGAGACATGAGGGAGGAGCAACAAAGGCAAGGAAGAGACATTGAGGAGCTCAAGCACTCCATAAGGTCTTTAAGAGGAAGAACTAGCCGCCATAACTAAGGTGGACCCGTTCTTTAATTTCCTTGTTCTTTATTTTTCTGTTTTTTTTTTCGAAAATTATGCTTTATGTTTTATTTATGTTTGTGTCTTATTACATGATCACTAGTGTCTAAGTGTCTATGCCTTAAAGCTATGAATGTCCTATGAATCCTTCACCTTTCTTACATGAATTTCAAATTTTAAAATAGTTTAATTATTTTGATGTGGTGGCAATACTTTTTGTTTTCTGAATGAATGCTTGAATAGTGCATATTTTTGTTGGTGAAGTTTATGAATGTTAAATTTGTTGGCTCTTGAAGGAATAATGAAAAAGGAGAAATGTTATTGATAATCTGAAAAATCATAAAATTGATTCTTGAAGCAAGAAAAAGCAGTGAATACAAAGCTTGCGAAAAAAAAGGCAAAAAATAAAAGAAAAAGCAAGGAGAAAAAGCCAGTAACCCTTTAAACCAAAAGGCAAGGGTAAAAAGGATCCAAGGCTTTGAGCATTAATGGACAGGAGGGCCCAAAGGAATAAAATCCTGGCCAAGCGGCTAAACCAAACTGTCTCTAACCATGTGCTTGTGGCGTGAATGTGTCAAGTGAAAAGCTTGAGACTGAGCGGTTAAAGTCGTGGTCCAAAGAAAAAAAGAGTGTGCTTAAGAGCTCTGGACACCTCTAATTGGGGACTCTAGCAAAGCTGAGTCACAATCTGAAAAGGTTCACCCAGTTATGTGTCTATGGCATTTATGTATCCGGTGGTAATACTGGAAGACAAAATGCTTAGGGTCACGGTCAAGACTCATAAAGTAACTGTGTTCAAGAATCAACATACTGAACTAGGAGAATCAATAACACTATCTGAATTCTGAGTTACTATAGATGCCAATCATTCTGAACTTCAAAGGATAAAGTGAGATGCCAAAACTGTTCAGAAGCAAAAAGCTAAGAGCCCCGCTCATCTAATTAAGACTAATCTTCATAGATGTTTTCGAAATTTATTGTATATTCTCTTCTTTTTATTCTACTTTGTTTTTAGTTGCTTGGGGACAAGCAACAATTTAAGTTTGGTGTTGTGATGAGTGGATAATTTATACGCTTTTTGGCACTATTTTTAGGTAGTTTTTAGTATGATTTAGCTACTTTTTAATATATAATTATTAGCTTTTAAATAAAAATCACATTTCTGGACTTTACTATGAGTTATGTGTTTTTCTGTGATTTTAGGCATTTTCTGGCTGAAATTGAGGGACCTGAGCAAAAATCTGATTCAGAGGCTGAAAAAGGACTGCAGATGCTGTTGGATTCTGACCTCCCTACACTCGAAGTGAATTTTCTAAAGCTACAGAAGCCCAATTGGCACGCTCTCAATTGAATTGGAAAGTAGACATCCTGGGCTTTCCAGCAATATTTAATAGTCCATACTTTGCCCGAGATTCGATGGCCCAAACCGGGGTTCAAGGTCAGGTCAAAACATCTTGGCGTAAAATGCCCAAACTGGCACCAGAATTGGAGTTAAACACCCAAACTGGCACCAAAGCTGGCGTTTAACTCCAGGAACAGCCCAAGCACGAAAAAGCTTCAATGCTCAGCTCAAGCACACACCAAGTGGGCCCGGAAAGTAGATTTCTGCATCATTTACTTATTTCTGTAAACCCTAGGCTACTAGTTCATTATAAATAGGACCTTTTACTAGTGTATTTTTATCTTGAGATCATTTTTGAGACTATCTTGAGATCATTTTTGAGACTATCTTTAGATCATTTTTTAGACTATCTTTGGATTACTTCTGATCTCTTGATCACGTTCTGGGGGTTGGCCATTCGGCCATGCCTGGACCTTCATCACTTTTGTCTTTTCAAGGGTGGAGTTTCTGCACCCCATAGATTAAGGTGTGGAGCTCTGCTATTCCTCATGAATTAATACAAAGTACTATTGTTTATCTATTCAATTCAAGCTTATTTTTATTCTAAGATATTCACTCGCACTTCAACCTAATGAATGTGATGATCCGTGACACTCATCATCATTCTCACCTATGAACGTGTGCCTGACAACCACTTCGGTTCTATCTGCAATAGCTTGAGTGTGTATCTCTTAGCCTCCTGGTTCACGACGCATGGTTGCCTCTCCTGACGACAAAGCTCTCCATTCCATGAGATCAGAGTCTTCGTGGTATAAGCTAGAATCAATTGGCAGCATTCTTGAGATCCGAAAAGTCTAAACCTTATCTGTGGTATTCCGAGTAGGATCTGGGATGGGATGACTATGACGAGCTTCAAACTCGCGAGTGTTGGGCGTAGTAACAGACGCAAAAGGATCAATGGATCCTATTCCAACATGAGTGAGAACCGACAGATGATTAGCCCTACGTAACCCGTAGCCAGACCATTTTCACTGAGAGGACGGATGGTAGCCATTGACAACGGTGATCCCCCAACATACAGCTTGCCATGGAAGGGAGTACGCATGATTGGATGAAGGAAATAGGAAAGCAGAGGTTCAGAAGGAACAAAGCATCTTCATACGCTTATCTGAAACTCCTACCAATGAATTACATAAGTACTTCTATCTTTATTTTATGTTCCCTTTGTCTTTTAATTATCAAAATTCATAACCATTTGAATTCGCCTGACTGAGACTTACAAGATGACCATAGCTTGCTTCAAGCCAACAATCTCCGTGGGATCGACCCTTACTCACGTAAGGTATTACTTGGATGACCCAGTGCACTTGCTGGTTAGTTGTGCAGAATTGTAAAAGTGTGATTGTAATTTCGTGCACCAAGCGTCTGGAGATGCTTTGTTGCTTCTAAACCTCTGCTTTCCTATTGCCTCCTTCCAACCATGCGTGCTCCCTTCCATGGCAAGCTGTAAGATCCTCTCAGTGAAAATGGTCCTCTACGGTTTCTGGACGACTAATCAACTGTTGGATTTCTCGTCTCAGATGAAAAATACTAGGCACAGCTACCGTATGGCTAATCATCTGTGGGTTCCCGCTAGCGTCGGAATAGAATCCATTGATCCTTTTGCACACTATCACTGCGCCCAACATTCGTAGGTTTGAAGCTCGTCACAATCATCCCTTCCCGGATCTTACTCGGAATACCACAGACAAGGTTTAGGCTTTCCGGATCCCAGGAATGCTGCCAATGGTTCTAGCCTATACCACGAAGATACTAATCTCATGGACTCGGTCCATGTATTAGATATCCAAGAGAATATACTCCGGCTGTCGTCCAATGACTACGTTGAACATCATGTAGACCGCTTGTGGTTGTCAGGCACGCGGATCTTGGCTAAGCGAGTAACGAAGATAGTGGGTGATTGTCACGGGTCACCCCTTCATTCTGACTTAACTGAATTAAGTACAAGAGTATATCTTGGAGAAGAAGTAGGCTTGAATTGAAAGAAAAACAGTAGTACTTGCATTAATTCATGAAGAACAGTAGAGCTCCACACCTTAATCTATGGGGTGTAGAAACTCCACCGTAGAAAATACATAAGTAAAAAGAGGTCTAGGCATGGCCATGAGGCCAGCCTCCTAAATGTAACATAAAAGTGCCAAAAGATGATCAAAGATCAAAAGTGATCCAAAAGATCCAAAGATCTAAAATAAATCTCTAAAAGTAGTTTTTATACTAAACTAGTTATCTAAGGTTACAGAAAATGAGTAACTAAGTATAGATAGTGCAGAAATCCACTTCTGGGGCCTACTTGGTGTGTGCTTGGGCTGAGCATGGAAGCTTTTTCGTGCTTAGGCTGTTCTTGGAGTTAAGCGCCAGCTTTGGTGCCAGTTTGGGCGTTTAACTCCAATTCTAGTGCAAGTTTGGGCGTTTTACGCCAGAATATTTTATGCTGGCTTTGAACACCAGTTTGGGCCATCAAATCTCGGGCAAAGTATGGAATATTATCTATTGCCGGAAAGCCCAGGATGTCTACTTTCCAACACAATTGAGAGCGCACCATTTGGGCTTCTGTAGCTCCAGAAAATCCACTTCGAGTGCAGGAGGGTCAGAATCCAACAGCATCTACAGTCCTTTTTTAGCCTCTGAATCAGATTTTTGCTCAAGTCCCTCAATTTCAGCTAGAAAATACCTGAAATTACAGAAAAACTCACAAACTCATAGCAAAGTCCAGAAATGTGATTTTTGAATAAAAACTAATAAAAATATAATAAAAAGTAGCTAAAACATACTAAAAACTATGTAAAAATAATGCCAAAAAGGGTATAGATTATCTGCTCATCATGCTTCAATTATCCCCAAAGGCACTCACAAACAAGCATGCTATGAATATCAAGCAGATAACCTAAATAGCATGAAAGAAAAATGAACCAGAATGTGCAACGAAGCACAATCGGCCCATCCCTCAGGCTCATGAAGATGAACTGCTCTAATACCGCTAATTTTAACACCCCGTTACCCTAACCCTTACCTCTAACCATAAAGCGAAGGATAACAAAGTGTCACGACAGTTCTAAAGCTTATAATATATAATATATGTCCATGAATTTATATATCTAGAAGCCCGATGAAGGGATGAAGCTTAAAGTCGTATATAGTGGAATTACGAAACACGAAGCGTTCACATAAGATAACTAAACGCGTAGGCACAAGATAACAAAATATAAGAGTATAATATCATAAGATACTAGCCACACCCCGCGGAGTTTAGGCTGACTACTATTATACAGACATACTGAATTTTGAAAGATAAAATAGCATATACGAAATATCTCTCTCAAAGTTAGCCTCTAAGACAAAATAAAATGCAAAAGTGAGAGTACTAATAACAACAGTCAAAAGACTCTAAAACATAATAAAGGTCCTCCGTTCTGTCACCATCAAAGCAACTTACCGAGGTGGATTACAACCTGCATATGAAAAATAACAACAGAGTATACAATGAGAACCGGAGGTTCTCAATATGGTAACAGTGCCCAAGGATGTAAGATATAAGACTCCTGGACGCCAGAGGCAATCCTAGAGCTTCATATCCATCATGAGATTCAAGCTTAAAACATAAGTACATTTAAAACTATTAACTTTAAAACCACAATGAAAAAGGAGTAATCTAACTTAAGAAATTTCTAACTAAAAATTCTCCGCTGTCCCACAGCCTTCGCCAGCCTAACCGCCAAGCGATCCCGTTGCCACTGCCTTCCGAACCTCCTCAATCCCAATAGAATAAACAGATAATAACATTGCAAGTAAAAGACAAGTATAAGCATGTATATCAAGTAATTCAATAAGCAATTAGACATGTTATACGATTAAGAAAACAATGCAAGTCGGCAAAACGAGCAAACAGATACAAAATGCACATGATGAATGCCTGTCCTATTTGGCTATGATATCACATTGTCAGTTCAACTGCCAAACCGACACATCTCAATGGAGATGTCGCCCTTCGGTCTCATAATGGAAACCCCCCGAGATATCGTGCCCGGATCAAGGTCCAGGATGTCAGTGCCTATACACTATAGTGATTCCGAAGGGTTGCGAGCAGGATACTCTTGCCACGAACCTCACATCTCAATGTAAGCGGGACAAACCACCACCCTTACGCCGCTGCTGCGTCCTCGACAGTCGGGATCCAACTGCTGTTCTTGCCAGGCATATAGTGTCCCAACAATATCTTAGTTTAAGAAAATGTTACATCAGTGGTTTCAAAAACCATTTTACTCAGTATTCAGTAGTTCACCACTTCCATAATTCATTATTAGTAATCACCAATACAATACTCTGTATTCTCACTCAACCAAATCCGTCCTCAGTACTTCAGAAACCTAAGCCTCTATTTTCTAAACATTTTTGCAATAAAATACCTAATTAATTTCACCTAGACCCTTTTCTATGTTTTGGCGCCTAAAGACAAGCTAAAGAATCTTATATAATTGTCACGGAAGTTTACAAGCTTGTCGGGAAGGTAAAACAGTTAAAAAAAACATGTTTATTAAAACACAGGGCAGTGTACGTACGCATAAGGTTATGCATGCGCACGTCCAGAACGATTTTCAAGAAGTTTGCGTACGCATAGAAGTGTGCGTGCGCACAGAAGGTAAAAGTTTTCATTTTAAATGCACGCACAGATGCGTGCGATCGCCCTGAATAGACTGCCATTCCCAGCGTGTGCATGCCCATGAGGTTGTGCGTACGCACTGCTTGCAAATTTCGTAAGGTGTGTTTGTGCACCAGAGTGTGCTAGCACTCCCAACAGTAGGCACCTCCCTGTGTGTGCGTACGCACAAGAGTGTGCGTACACACGTTTTCAAAATTTCACACGGTGTGCGTGCGCACGAGGCTGTGCGTACGCACAAATCAAAATATAGCAACTGTTCAAAGAATGCGCACATCTGTGTGCCTGGGCACACAAATTAGAAATCCCAAATTCTGCAACATCACAGAATTTAGATTTTTGACACCAACTTCCAACGATCATATCTTTTTCTACAAAATTCCGATTTCTATGAAATTTATACTGTTTTAAAGATTTTTGAATTACCTTTAATTTAAGACAAAAGTTATTCAATTTCAAAAATCGTAGATCAAGATATGATCCGTCGAAGTTCACCCAAAATTCATTTTTACCAAAAATCTCTAAACCTCAAATTTTCCAAACTCTCAATCCAAAATCACTTATTCCACATTCAAAATAGTCCTAATGTACCTAGATCATAATCACATATCCTCCAATTCATTCCACAATCTAAAATTCACATTTTCATCATTTTCATACCAAATTATCAATCAATTCATTAAACTCTTAAACAATGCACATGAACATCACACATCAATAATCCCTCATACACTAATCCATCACTTACCACCCATCATTATCATAATAGTCACCCAACACCAATCTTAACACAACATCAATAATTCATCATCACGCAATAAAAACATAAAGACATCATACATCATAATCATCAACATTTAATTTCAATCCTAAGTGTGCAGAGATATTACATATTACATTGAGGAAACCGAAACTATACCTTGGCCGATTCTCAATATGCATAAAACACCACTTTGAGTCCAACCAAGCTTTTGATTCCCAACAAATCACCAATCTCACCTTCAAGCTATGTGATGCCAAGGCATCTTAGGCTAGTTTCACTAGCCTTTTTCTTTGTTTTTAATAGGTTTTATGCACTTTCTTGAGTTATAAGTAAGCAATTTGGGTAGAAATTCATGCACACCTAGATTCATCTAACCATGGTTAATTTGATGCAATTTCATGAGAATTATGCTATAATTACTTGTTTGCTAAGAATGATGAGAATTCTCATGACTTTAGCAAGGTTTTGATACATGTATTGGTTGATGACAGGTGAAGGAAGGCATGGAAGAAAGTTGAAGAAGGAGCTCGGAAAAGATGAAGAAGAAGTAACGTTGGAAAAGAGGTAGAGCAATTCTCTGCATGGTGTGCTAGTGCTCACGTTTGAAAGAACGTTGGCAAGCCAACGTTACCCCCAACGTGGTGAGAAAATTTTCAATTCTGGAGCTAAAGGATTTTTGAGCGACGCGTACGCGACATAGACGCTTACGCGTGAAAACAAAAATTTCTATATTCACGCGCAAGCGTTAGTCACGTGCCATCCACGCGTATGCGTGGGTCACGCGTACACGTCAACAAATAAACGTTGGAGGTCCAACGTTGCCTCCAACGTCCGTGATGAGAAGCTCAGAATTTAGAATTGAAAAACGTGAATCGACGCGCACGCGTCAGTGAGGCGTATGCGCACGCGTCAGTGACGCGTACGCGTGGAGGGGAAAATGGCAATGCACACATAAGCGTGGTGTACGTGCACACGTGAAAAATCTAAATCACAGCCTTCACGCTTACGCGTGGTGCACGCGTACGCGTGAATAAGCAAAATGACAAACTTCACGCTTACGCAGGGTGCATGCCAACGCGTGGGTAAGCAGAACGTTGGGCCTCCAACGTTGAGTCAAATGCCAATGTCAGCAAAGTTATCTGGTTTTTCTAAATGGTGTTTGAGTCAACGTTGGCCATCAAACGTTTACTCCAACGTGAAGCATCAGAACTTGCAATTCAAACAAATCTCTTCTCAACAGTAAGGGAAACCAATTGGAGCCATTTTCAACCCAATTCTATCAAGGCGAAAAGCCCAATTCAGAGATTTAAGATCAAAGGAAGAAAGTGTATATATAGTTTAGAATTTAAATTAGAAGGGGCTGGCTTTTTCATTTTTTACTTTTCTGCTCATTTTTATGTTCTGTATGTACCTTTCAATTGCAATTTTCATTTTGAGAGCTATGAACAACTAAACCCCTTTCATTGGGTTAGGGCGCTATATTGTAATTCAATGGATCAATAGTAGTTTTCATCTTCTTCTTCGTTCTTTTCTCTTTATTTTTGTTAGAAAGCTTTCGGTATTAATTCAATTGGATAGTTGTCTTGAGAGAAAAGCTATCCATAATTGGAATTCTTCGGTTCCTTGAGAGAGGAATGAAGAATTCATGCTAGAATTGCTTTCTCACATTGGATTAGATTGGGGTTTGGATGGATATAGTGACATGTAATCCTACCAACACTTTGATCTATGAATTTGTGTGGCATAATCAGTGACCGAACTTTAACTCTTCCCATGAGCAATTAAATCAAGACATTGGGCAATTGTTCATGCTTAGAGAGATTGGTGAGCCAAGACATTGGAATCCAATCATCTACGATTGCCAAGCAATGTCAATGAATGCATTGATTGAGGAATGGATGAAAATGATTTCATCCGGAGAGTTCAATATCTCCCAAAACCCAATGAATCCCCTACTCTGATCTACCCATTCTATTTACTTTCTGCTCTTTAATTTCATGCTAATTCCCTATTTCCATTTAATTTCTTTAAATTTAAGCTTCTGTCATTTAATTTACCGCAATTTAATTACTGTCATTTAATTTCTTGCAATTTAAGTTTCCCGCCAAATTTACATTCTGTAATTCTCAACCAAATCTGATTTCGCTCAACTAGAACAATTCTCCAATTAACATTGATCAACCAACCAATCCCTGTGGGATTTGTAAGACCCAAGACCTTTGAAAAGTCTTATTTTGAACTAATCCCAAATTATATATTTATTTATTTATAGTTTTAATTTCAGAAATTATTTTTATTAAAAATAATTAAAGACAATTAATTGGATTTGAAATAAATTAAGATTTTTATCCAAACTTTATATTTATAGATTATTTTCCTTTTTATGATTTAAAATTCTAGAAATTCAAAAATAATGAAGTTTGGCTATTTAAATTAGAATTTTGTCTAATTTTATAATTATTGAATTATTTTCTATAATTAAATTATAAAATTGGTAGTTATGAAATAATAAGAATTTTATATGATTTGATTTTAGATAATTTAATTTATATCATAAAGATAAAAGATAAAGAGAAATTAATTATATTACCATGGATTTTCAATTAGAGTAATTTATTGAGAATCAATTAGTACTTTTATACCACAAATAATATTTTAAAGTAATTTTAGAGATTAATTTAGTTTTTCAAATATTAATACTTTATGCTTCAATTTTATTAAAATTACCAAACTATCCTTATACCTAATTTTTACCAAAATCCTAAATTACCCAAAATATCACCTTAATCCTAATTTGCCCAAAAACCTAGCCGCCAATGCTAAACCCCCTTCATACCCCACTAACCGAAGAAAGAAAGAAGGAAAAAAAAAAAAGAAAAAGAAAGGAAAGGGAGGAACAGAGAGCATATGGCGTTGAGGAAGAAGGGGAAAGGGGGAAGAGGGACGAGAGGGAGACGGCGCTGGCGGGCGTCACTGCCGCCGCGCCGCCATGTCGCATAGAGAAGAGAGAGGGAGAACCAAGGAAGGAGAAGAGAGAGAAGGTCGCGCTGCTACCTCGCCGCCGCTCGTCGCGCCGTGTCGCGTCGCCGTCCAGCCAAGTCAAAGGAGAGGCGTCGCCATTTCGAACCCGCGTCGCCATCACGGTTGACTGGGCCAGCTGAGGGAGAGTGAGAAATGAACGAGAGCGCTTACGATGGAGAAAGGGGAGATGTCGCCACTATACCGGTCACTGTTGAGCCGCCGAGCAGAAGCTTCCATGGCCGTTGCCGTCGAGCTCACAAGTGAGAGAAAGAGATTTCGCAGGTGAGAGAGGAAGGTGTTGCGTTGCTGTTCGTTGCTGTGCAGCCTCCGCCACGCCTTGTCGTCGCCAGAGTTGCCACCGCCGCGTGCCACCGCCGCTTCTCACCGCCGAGGGAAAGCCTTGCCTACGTTGCTGCCTTCCGGGTCAGATTCACCGGTAACCTTGTTTCTTGCTTTCTTGAACCCTGTTCCACTTCTATTCTGTCCCACTGTTCTGATTATTGTTGGTATCTCTGCCTTACTCACTCAGATTAATGCTACTGCCGCTAGAACAGGTTTCCTGGTCTGATTTCTGCTTCTTGCGGCTCCACTGTTCTGTTCCTCTGTAGCTGCAGTGAGTTTTCCATCTAAAATCCTTATAATTATTGTTGTCATATGCTTGTTCTGATTCAATTTTTGATATATGTCCTTGTCTTCGGTTTCTTGAAACTATTTCAGTCACTGGGTTGTTATAAGAGGTGTCGGGGCTGTTGTTGTCTCTATGGGATGGGGGTTATTGTTGTCACTGTCGCCATGAATTGAAAGAAAAGGGAATTATCACGATAAATTAAGCGGACTCAGCTAACTGAGGTAGGGGTGCTTTTCTTAAACTTGTTTTATTTTTCAGAGTTGTTGTAAATCGATATTAATGCGTAAAATACATCTTTGGTGATTTCCTGAGTCTTATGAATTGAATAGAGTTGTTTTGGATGAATAAGATTATTAGTTTGATTGATAGATGGATCGATTGAGAAAGCTGAATATTCTGATTAGTTGACTGATGTTGTTAAAGTGGTTTTCCATGAATTAATTGGAGAGATTTAATAATGGCATTTAGTTTAATTTTGGAAACAATTCGATTTTAGGAAATGTTTAGTATTGAAATTTGATGTGATATTAAACCCGATTTGATATTGGAATTTGATTTTAAAACAAATTTGGAAAGGACTTGATATTTGGAAACAGTTTGTTTATTGAGAATAATTTACTATTTTGATAATGGTTCGAACAAGGTTTGAGGAACGGTTTGGTTTGAAACAGTTTGAGAAAACTGAAAGTTCTTAATTATTGATTAATGCTGTTGAATGAGGTTGATTTAAATTACGATTTATAGGATTGGTTGATTGGATTTTGGATTTTGCAATTTCCCTGTGTTGAGTGTGGTTGTTGTGAAAATTGTTATTGGAAGTGATTTGAATGATTAACAGGTGTTTGGTTTGGTTTGGTTGGGACCCGAAAAGGGTGGCAAAGTCCGAGTTTTAGAGGAGATGCTGCCGAAATTTTATAAAATTGAAAGTTTTGTTTGAAGTAATTGTTTAAAAAGATTTAGTTCTTAAACGTTATTTGTTTCAGATTGATTTATTTAGAAAAGAAAGAATTATGTTTTGAATTGAGATTGTTGATTAACGGAAAGAAGGATGATGAGGATTAATTTGAAATATGATTTTTGCTAATTGCTAAACTGTTCTTAACTGCTACTTGAACTATTTGCTGTAACTGCTACCTACTTGTACTTTCCTTGTCTGTCTTGCCTGTGTTTGTTCTGACGTGCTACATTTGAGAATGAACTTGGATGCTGAATTAATGATTGTGTTGTTTGATTGCGTGGTTGATTTCTGATTGAGATTTTCTTATAAGGAAAGATTTCAGATTTCTGAAAGATTAAACATGGTTTCTTTGAAAAAGGGTTTTGCACGATTTCCTATTGGTTTTAAAAGATTCATAAGGCAATGATAATCACTGAGCTTGAAAACAGTTTCTTATTAAATATCTTCTTATGACAACTTTGAAACTCCGTGGTGAGACCGTGTGGTTAGGTTCTCACCCCCCTACAGCTTTACCTTTTCAGGAACCGGATGAAGAAGCATTAAGAAGAGTTATACTGCGTTTGGTTTATATGCTATTGTATTAATTAGATTATTTTCTTCCCTCGTCTTTGTTATTACAAGTTTGTAAGAGGGATAGGAATTGTATGTATTGAATTACTATGTAAGGAGTCTTGTATATGAATCTATGCCTGTTTGTATTTTTCTTAAAATAAAGTATTTATTTATATTTTTTCAAAGAAATCAGTGATACAGTGTCGAGTCATAGGCTCTTATTTTAATATTTAGTATGTAAAGTAGTCGTAATACTTCTTGCTATCAGAGTAGCGCAGCCGGAAGCGTGACTTCTGATAGTGAGGGTGTTACAGGATTCGACCTCACTCGATAGTGAGTTTTTACTTGACGACAATCCGGTACACTTGCCGGAAGGAAATTGTTGAGAGCAGTTTTCGAGCTAATCAAGTTTATGGCGCCGTTGCCAGGGATTGGTTTTGTATTGACAATTACTAAATTGGAGGATAACTATTTTGAGCACTTTTCTTATCTTTTGATTAATTGAGTTTAATTTCAGCTCTTCATTTTAATTTTTCTGCAATTTTAGTTGTTTCTCATTAATTTCTTCATTCTCTTTTACTTTTCAGCAAGCTAACCCACTAACCATTTGATAAATTGCTCTAACCAAGCTAACTATACTCTGTTTTTAGTGGACACTGCATTTGCTGTTTCTTGTACTTGTTCATTATATGACAAGTAGAAGAGAGGTGATAAACCACTATTTTATGATTTATCTTGTGCTCAATTGAGTGGTTTTTTATCAAGTCTTTGCTCACTAATTCTGTGATATATGTGAAAGTATGTTTCCTAGGCCTTAAAACTGTTAATTTTAATTATCCTTTATTACCATTCGATGCCGTGATCTGTGTGTTGAGTATTTTCAGGCTTTATAAGGCAGGAATGGCTTATAGGATGGAAAGAAAATATTCAAAAGTGGAAGGAACAATAAAAATGAAGTATTTAAGGAACTGGCAGCGATGCGCACGCATGGAAGACGCGGTCACGTGCTTCGCGCAGAACACAAGCGACGCGTATGCGTGACTGATGCGTACGCGTGGGAAGAAAAATTGCAAAATGACGTGCACGCATGACCCACGCGCACGTGTGACCCATGCGCATGCGTGACAGACGCCATGTGCAGAAAATTTCAGAAGACGCCCTCAGCAATTTCTGGGCCCCTTTTCTGCCCATATCCAAGTCCAGAAACATAGAATAGAGGCTGGAGAATGAGGGAATCAATGGAGGGAATTGAACATTCACACAATTTTATGTTTTAGATGTAGTATTTAGAGAGAGAGGCTCTCTCTTCTCTCTTAGGTTTTAGAATTAGGATTTCTCTTAGCTTATGGTTATTTCTTCATTCCAGGTCCAATGTACCTTACTTTATGTTCTCTTCTACTTTTATTTATTCTATTACTTTAGTTGATTACTTGATGTTGCCAATTTGGTTTATGGATTCCTATGTTTAATTTGATTTTTTATTTAATATAATTTGAGGTATTTCAGATTTATGATTGTTTTCTTCTATTTATGATATAAATAATTTGGATTTTTTCCCTTTTGGCTTTGGTTGAGTAATTGGTGACACTTGAGTTGTCAAACTCAGCTGATGATTGAAAATTGGAATTTGCTGATTGATTTGGATCCTTCTAAAACTAGTCTTTCCATTGGAGTTGACTAGGACTTAAGGAATCAAGTTGATTAGTCCACTAGGCTTTCCTTTATTTAGTAAGGGTTAACTAAGTGGGAGCAATAAACAATTCTCATCACACCTGATAAGGATAACTAGGATAGGATTTCCAGTTCTCATACTTTGCCAAGAGTTTTTCTAGTTATTAATTTACTTTCCTACTATTTAATTTCCCTGTTCAACCTTTCAAAAACCCATAAATATACCTTTTTTCCATAACCAATAATAAATCATACTTCCCTGCAATTCCTTGAGAGACGACCCGAGGTTTAAATATTTTAGTTATAAATTTTATTGGGTTTTGTTACTTGTGACAACCAAACTTTTGTACGAAAGGATTCTCTGTTGACCATATGCACCATGTCCATATCCATCGACCCAAGAATCACAAGAGCGTCTCAAGGAAACAGTGGATAAATTTCATGCAACCCTTCACCAACTAGAGCAAGCAATAAATCAATTAGCTTCCCGGCGTTCGGACACTCAAGGAACCCCCATGGCTTCATGTGGAGAATCTAATGAAGAACGTAGCATGAGGGAGATGCTTGAAGCTCCGGTGGACTGTAAAGAGCATGACTTTGTACTGGAATAAGTGGAGGAACCCGGAATTATCGAGGAAGAAGAACTGGTTGAAGACTTAGGAGATGCTGAACCTCCATGGGAATCAAGAATTGTAGAGAATTCCGCCAAGGAATTTTCAATTGATGCTAAGGAGGATAGTGCGCAACCCTCAAAGCATGTATCTTATGAAGAACTAGACGGAACAGATCAAGAAGCAAGTTTCCTTGGTAATGATGATCATGAATCAAGCTCTCCTAGTGAAAAAATTGCATCCGTAATTGAAATCTTTGAGCTTGAAGAACCGTCCCCAAGTGAATATGAAGATGATATGGAGGTGGATTTTTCTCAACTTCCAACTTATGACTTAAGTGATGGGGAAGAAATCGAAGACTTTGATCAAGACGTGGTTGCAGTTGAAGAGGTTTGAAAGGAGGTGGAAGAATTCACAGAAGAATACAAGGGAGTGGAGCTTGTAAGACCACTGGAAACACCTCTCCCAAGGCCGTTACCACCCAATACAACCTTCAAGTGGGTAAAATCCTTAGCATTTATCTTCACCTTTCCACTTGAATATGGTTTGCTTGAAACTGATGGCCAGCTTAGAGCTCTTTGTGGCTTTAAGAGTAAGAGGGAAATGGTTAGTAATCAGAGTTGGTATGCAAGATTCAATAAGGTTCCACGCTTCAAATTTAGGTGCAAGGATTGGTATAGAGTTTGATTGAATGGGTCTCGGAAGATGTTTGGTCATCTTAGTGAGAGTTCAAATTTCATACTGCCCGGCTAGAAAGATGTAGATCAAGGCAAAAACGGGTACAAAAGTAAGGTTTGGGATCCTGGAATTCACTCTGATCATCAACACTCCTGGAGTTTGATCCCGTGCTTTAACTTGCTCAAAGGAGTTACGCCTAGTTTGGGAGCCCGGATGCTATTGGAATTGCAAATGTTGGTGGAGATTTCTGGATGAGTTCAAGCACAAGCCACCATAACAAGGAGCTCAACAAATGTCCAACTTAAGGACTTTAACTAAAAGTGCTAGGTGGGAGACAACCTACCATGGTATGATCGTTCCTTTTCAATTTTAATTTTATTTTGTTTTGTTTGTTTTTAGTTTTATTTTATTTTCCCTAGTATCATTCATAACATCCGCATCAGCATCTGCATTTTGCATTCGCATATTAAAAAAAAATCACCACACGTCTGCGCGCAGGCCACGCTGGGCGTCAATTTCAAATCGGCATATCCATCCAACGCCCAGAAAGTTGGGTTCGAATCGTGCAGCTGACGTGCGAGAGGCACAAATTAGCCCACGCGTTCGCGTTGATGATGCGTTCGCGTCAATTACATTCTGGCACATAACGCGTGAGCATGGGCGACGCCCACGCGTCGCCTGAAAATTTTTGTCCCCTCAAATCAAACAAAGAGTTGCGCCAAAATGGCACTGAACCCCTGCATTTAGCACAATTCTTGTCGACGCGCTCGCGTCATCTTCACCCATCCCTATTCATGCGATCGCGTCAATGACGCTTTCGCGTCATTGCACTTTTGCCTCATCCACACTCTCGCGTGATCCACGCGTCCGCGTGAATTTAAATTCACTCACACCCCTGAGGCGAAAACCCTAATCTTCGCATGCCCACCTTCTCCCTGCCCCAATGTTCCACCTCCATTCTTCTTTCTTCCCTCCAACCTCCCACTGCCCCCAAACCCGCCACCGTACCTCCCCCTTACCCCTCCTTCTCCTCCTTTTCTCCTTCTCC
>NC_029787.2:65016257-65042040 GCF_000816755.2 Arachis ipaensis
AACCCCTGCCTCTACCCGGACCGCCGTACCGCATCCCAGCGCCGCCGTGCCACCCACCAGCGCCACCGTACCACCACCCTCTCTCTTACTTCTATTTCTTTTACTGCCCTTCCAGGTTTCACTGCACTTCAATTCCTTTTCCGTTCAAGTTAGTTAGTTTGCATTTTTCAATTCTGTTCCATTTAGGTTAGTTAAATATGCATGTTTGTAGTGGATTCTAGGTGGTTAGGTAGCTAGGATGTGGTTCGAGGATTCTAGGCCTGATAATTACTCCGTACTTGCTATTTGAATCTTCTGCTTTTTACTATTGGTTGACTGTTGTTGTTACTATTTCACTGTCTCATGGCTGTTGATAATGTTCTGCCTCATGCCATCATTCTTCTATGTTGCATTTGTTACTGTTGCTTGGAATTGTTGCTCTGCATTATCTTGAAATTCATGTGCTGTCTGAAATTGATATCCTTTTACATAATTTCTGTTACCGCCTCTCTACAATTTCCTCTGATTCATCAAGTGCTCTATTTCAATATCCATTCCAATTCCGCACTTATACCTTTAAACTAAACCAGGATTGATTGCTGATTGCCTTAATCTTATGCTGCTGTTTGGTTCACATTCTGCCTTGATCCTATACTCAATACCATTCTAATTGCTGGTTTCATATAACTTGTTTTGAAATTCTTATAAACTGCTAATTCTGTTTGACAATTGCTGCTACTTGCATTATTATGCTGTTTAATTTTCTGAGAACGTTCCTTTTACAGCCGGAATGCTGCTCAATTTTTTCCAAAAACCGGTTCTACTTGCCTGCTCTTCATGACTCGCCTTTGGATGTCAGATCCAAAAGGGAAAGGAAAAGCTAAAGCAGGCACAGGCAAAAGAAAAAGAGGAGAATCATCTACCACTATTTTAGATATACTACATGATGATTCCTGGCGTGAGAAAAACTTTACTCCACAAGAAAAGGCAGATCAACTAGTACCTGCCACTGATCCGATCAAGTTCACAAACCGTTACTGTGAACTGAAATATAAGGTCTTTAGGACTAACCGGCACTTATATTTGGAAAAGACCCTCAGAATTCCAGCTGAACTACAATAGTACACTACAGAACAGATAAAACAGAGAGGCTGGTTCTTTCTAGAAAGGAATTTGACTGAGGTTAATACATCTTGGGTCAGGGAATTCTACTGCAACTACTATAAGATGACCTTGGATGCAGTACAACTCAGAGGGAAACAGATTTTAGTCACTGAAGAGGCCATTGAGGATATCCTCAACTTCCAGCCTAAATCAGATAAACCAGATGGCTACCACCAGGCTGAGAAAGATATGAGGTTTACGCATTTTAATTGTGAAGTCATGAAGCGAACTATATCCATTGATCCAGTTGTCCCATGGGTTATGGGGAAGTCAACAGTGAACCCAAAAGGTATAAAAATAATTTATCTGAACGATGAGGCTCGGCTATGGCAACAAATTCTGAGCAACTATGTGATGCCGAGCACTCACGAGACTGAGATGCCCGCCGCCATGATTACTCTTATCTGGTGCATGATGGAAGGCAAGCAGCTGTACCTACCCCGGTTCATGAGGCACTCCATGGCTAAAGTCCATGTTAGAGGCACTCTGCCCTTCCCATATCTGATTACCCAGTTGGGCCGCCAAGCTGAGGTACCCTGGGAGCCTGAGGATGAAAAGCCACCGGCCGCCGACTGTAAGAAGATCATCCCACAAGGCAGGAAGTTCACGGCTCTGGGCTACAGACCACCTTCTCTTACTGCCTCTGCTGATGCAGCCACATCTTCTACTGCTCCTTCAGTACCTACTGCACCACCCACACCCACAGCACCCTCACCTGCTTCCCAGCCCATCTACCACCTTGTGCACCGACTCTTCGAGCGCCTTGATCAGATGGAGTGCTGCAACAAGCGGCATTATGAGCATCTGAAGCTGATCCTCTCAGAACACCCTGACATCCCCTCCAAGCCTGACACACCATCGGAGCCATCTGAGAAGGAGGCGGATGAGCATGAGCAGGATGCACAGGCAGGATCCCAGCAGGCAGAGCACCAGCAGGCAGAGACCCAACATGAGGAGCCTCAGCAGACACAGCCGGCAAACCCACATTCACCTATACAGGTAGAGCCTCAGGCACTTTCACTGCCAGAGCCCATCGAGACAGCACCAGCACACCCTTCCGGAGGTGACGACCCTTCACACCCAGCCTGATTGAGCATCGAAGACGATGCTATTATATAAGTGTGGGGAGGTCGCCATCTCTGGCGAACTCTATTTTGGTGAACCACTTTCAGACCCTTTTCATCCTATTTTGTTTCTTTTTCTGTATTTTATTCTATTTTATTTTATTTTATCTTATTTTCCTTACTTGCACATTTTCTTTTGCTATACTTTTTGTCTATTTATACTTTATTACATTTTGCACTTTGGGTTGTATATATCTTAGATATTTAGCTTGATTTGCACTCTTAGCTTATTAGCTGTGATATAGAAACATATGGATTATTAAGTTTAGTTTACCCCTTTTAACATATGATAATTTGGTTTAATTGAAAATAAAAGAGTAAACTAGAAATTATTAGTTTTTCATAATCACAACAATCCACTTAGTATATATGTATATAGCAATAAATGTTGGTAAATTGACATTATTTTTCAAAGAATATACTTATTTTTATAAGAGCCATTCAAAGATTCACATTGAGTTGAATGGAAACTCTTAATTCCTACTTGCATGATATACATAACTGATATATGGTTTTTGAGCCAAAGAACACATAACCCGTGAGTTTTTGAGCTTAATTGCATGGCTACATTATTTAACCATAGTTTTCATTCCTATGTGTTTCTCCCTTCTTCACTATAATTGTAGACTTTACTTTGTTTCATTCTATATGTCTGCTATTTGGTGTATTTACATGCTTGCATATGATTGAGGCCATCATTTGTTATTAGCTCACTTATCCCAAACAGCTTACCCTTTTAAATCACCCTTGTTAGCCACCTTGAGCCTTTTAATCCCCTTCTGTTCTATAACCACATCACTAGCCTTAAGAAGAAAAACAAATTAAATATCCCAAATTGGATCATTGGTTAGCTTAAGATAGAGATTGTGCATCCACTAAGTGTGGGGAAACTGTGGGAACATGGGATGATAGGAAAGGCATTCAATTGATAACTTATTTGGAATTTGGGTGCATGCTCATGTGAAACCAAAATAATTAAAATGACATGTGCATTGATAGAAAAAAAATTTATTTCCTATAATTAAATAAATAAGGGTACACAAAATTTCTCCAGTATTAAGTATAGTAAAAAAATCAATGTATATATGAAAAAAAAATTAAAAATAATTTGGCACATGAGTATGTGATACAAAAGTGAGAAATTTGGGTAGCTAAGCATAAGCTAGGAATTGTATAATAGTATGTATATGTTAGGTGAGATTTTAGACTAATCAAGGATTCAATTTATAGCTCACTTAGCCTTATATATATATCCTCACCTTTACCTTGGCCCCATTACAACCTTGAAAAGACCTCATGATGTTTGCATGTGTACATTAAATATTTATTGATTGGTTAGATGAAGAACAAAGTTTTAGAAAGCATGACTAGAGAAGAGTAGAGTGATTAACCCCAAACACTGAGTGATTAGAGTGTAAACACAAATTCGGTGAGGGTTCAATGGCTCAATTACATATATCCATATTTGATCATTGCTTGTCTTGCAAGTTTGTGAACTCTTTTGATTAGCTCAACTTGATTTTGAATGTGTTTTAATATGGCTTAGCCCTTCGTTGTGCATATATTATTCCTTAAAAAATTTGACTTATTTTGACCACATCTAAGCTCTATGTGTATATAAGTGGATAGTAATTAGAATTGCATGATTCATTTAGGTAGTGATGCCAGGGCATTTTAGCCAGTTTCACTAACCTTTTCTTTATGGTTTTAAGGTAGTTTCATGCATTTTCTTAGGAAATAAGCAAGTTTTGAGTAAATAATCACTTACATCTTCATTCAAGCAAACATTGTGAATTTTACATGATTTCATGAGAATTATGCATGAATTAATGGACAAATTGAATGATGCATGTCTCATAACTTGGATCAGAGCTTTGATGCACTTTATTGCTTGATTTCAGGATAAAGGAAGTAAGGAAGAACCACGTTAGCAGCCACGTTAGTCTAGATATCATGACCACTAACGTGGAATGAAGGCTAGCCTGCAACGTTAATGAGAAAAGTGATTGCCAATAACGCCTTCGTGAGCCATCATAGCCCACGTTAGTTGCCACGTTAACTATGTTAACGTGGAAGCTAACGTGGAGAAGAGGGATGATGAGCCAACGTTAGTGACACTCACCTTTGTCACTAACGTTGGATTGAGCCACTATGAGCCACGTTAGTTGCCACATTAATTACATTAACGTGGAAGCTAACGTGGAGAAGAGGGATGATGAGCCAACGTTAGTGACACTCACCTTTGTCACAAACGTTAGAGATGGCTATCAATACCACGTTAGAAGTCACGTTAACTTAGTTAACGTGAACTCTAACGTGGGAAGTAGGGGCGTTCTGAAGCGTAAGTGACAAAGGTAAGTGTCACTAACGCTCTCGAAGATTTGGCAAGCCTACGTTAAAGGCCACGTTAACTATTCTAACGTGAACTCTAACGTAGGGAGAAAGGGGTACTCTCATCGTTATTGAAAAAGGTAAACCCCAGTAACGTTTGCGAAGGGCCAAGGGTCAACGTTAGGGCATTATTAGAATTACTCTCTGTATTTTAGTTTCTCTGCACTTCTAGTTTGACTTTCAGAATGTACTCTCCATCTTTGCTTTCCATTCCCAAAGCTATGAATAACTAAACCCCTTTCATTGGGTTAGGGAGCTCTGTTGTAATTTGATGGATCAATAATAGTTTTCATAATCCTTCTTCTTTCTTTTCTCTTAATTTTACTAGAAAGTTTTCAATCTTCATCCAATTGAGTAGTTATCTTGGAAAAGAAGCTATTCATACTTGGATCTCTTCTGAACCTTGGAAAAGGGATGAATAGATCATGCTAGAAATGTTTTCTCATGTTGGACCAAATTGGGGTTTGGGCGGATATGGTGACATATAATTCTCCCAATAATTTGATTTGGAAATACATGTGGTATAATCAGTGACCACACTTCATCTCTTCTCATGAGCAATTAGACCAAGGAATTGGAATTCAATCACTTAAGATTGCCAAGGAGATCAATGAATGCATTGATTGAGGAAGAGATGAAAATGAACTTGATCCGGAGAATGCAACATCTCCTAAGCCCAATGAATTCCCCATTTCTGATCTTACCCATTCTCTTTACTTATTGCCATTTACTTTCATGCTAAACTTCCCTTCCCATTTAAGATTCTGCAATTTACTTCCCATCATTTATTTTCTGCTATTTACTTTCCCGTCATTTAATTTCCTACAATTCTCAACTCACTTTCTGCTTAGCTCAACTAGAACATTCTTCTAATTAAAGTTGCTTGACCAATCAATCCCAATGGGATTCGACCTCACTCTACTGTGAGTTTTTACTTGACGATATTTCGGTATACTTGCCGAAGGAAATTAGTTGAGAGACAAGTTTTCGTGCATCAAGTTTATGGCGCCGTTGCCGGGGATTGATTTTGTATCAACAATGATTAAATTGGTGGATAACTAGATTGAACATTTGTTTTTATTTTGTTTGATTTAAGTTCATTTGAGTAATTTACTTTCTGTTTAGCTATTTTCTTCCCTTTCCCCTACCCATTTTCTTAGTTGTTTACAATTCAGTCACTAACCCACCAACTGTTTGATATATTGCATCACTCACACTAATAGCATTTCTGTAGAAATTACTGTCTGCATCTATCTCTCTTGCTTTTGCTTTCTTGGTTGTATGACAGGTAGAAGAAGCGGGGCTTCAACTTTCTTTGATTCTGAACCTGAGAGGACCTTCCTTAGATTAAGGAGGGAAGCAAGAGGAAAGAGAGTAGTTGGTGCTGAGGAAGATGAAGAGTACTTTGAACCAGACATGGAGGAGAATATAGAGAACCATCATGAAGAAGAGGCTCACAACCATGGCAGAGAAGGTCCAGCGCATCAGGCTAGACAAGAGAGAAGAGTTCTAGGTTTTTACATCAACCCAAACCCAGGAAATTGTGGAAGTAGCATCCAAAGGCCAACCATACATGCCAACAACTTTGAACTAAAGCCACAGCTCATCACCCTTGTTCAGAACAATTGTTCATTCGGAGGAAGTGTCCAAGAAGACCCCAATCAATATCTAACCACCTTCCTGAGGATATACGATACTGTGAAGTCTAATGGTATTCATCCTGACACCTATGGACTACTTCTGTTTCCCTTCTCACTCAAGGACAAAGCATCTAAATGGCTGGAATCCTTTCCAAAGGAGAGTTTAGCAACCTGGGATAATGTGGTGAACAAGTTCTTGGCAAGATTCTATCATCCTCAACGGATCAACAGGTTGAGAGCTGAGGTACAAACATTTAGGCAGCAGGATGGTGAGACTCTATATGAAGCATGGGAGATGTTTAAAGACTTGACAAGAAGATGCCCACCAGATATGTTCAATGAATGGGTGCAGTTGCACATTTTCTATGAAGGCCTTTCGTATGAATCAAAGAAGGCAATAGACCACTCATCCGGGGGATCTCTGAACAAGAAGAAGACCATTGAAGAAGCCATAGATGTCGTTGAGACTGTAGTAGAGAATGACTACTTCTATGCTTCTGAAAGAGGCAATACTAGAGGAGTGATGGAGCTGAACAATGTGGATGCACTGCTAGTTCAAAACAAGATGATTACCAAGCAATTAGCTGACCTCACCAAGAAGATGGAGAGGAATCAAGTAGCAGCAATCACCACTTCAGCAGCAACCCAAGAAGGAGTGAATGAAGAAGCAGAGGGTGATCAGGAACAAGCTAACTACATTGGGAGTTCACCTAGGCAGAACCATGACCCATACTCCAAAACATATAATCCTGGTTGGAGAAACCACCCAATCTTTGGGTGGAGAAATCAACAAGACCAAGGCCAAGATCAGAGACGCCACAACCCCAACAACAATGCAACTCACCAACACTCTACACAGAGGTCATACCAACACCCACCCAACAACACTTATCAACATCCATACCAAAGTCAAAATGGCCCTTCTCATCCTTCCAATCTCAACTCTCCATCATCGGAAGAAAGACTATCAAGGATTGAGACTTTACTTGAAGGCATATGCAAGGAGATTCAAGATAACAAGGTGTTCAAAGAGGAGGTGCGAGCCAATATCAAGAATCAGGGAGACACCATCAAGAGGCTGGAAATTCAAGTGGGATACCTACCTGAGAAGATTCCCAAACCTACTGATAGCTTCCCAAGTGACACAGAGAAAAATTTGAGAGGTGAAGCAAAGAAAGTCAGATGGGAAGATTGTAAGATGGTTACTATAAGTGATAAGGAGACTGAAGAAGAGCCGAACAAACCATTAGAACAACCTGAAGATTCATCAGAAGGAAAGCAGGAAGAGAATCATCAAGAAACCACAATTACACAGAAGGAGCTGCTGAGACTCTATGCACCCTTTCCCCAATTACTCCATGGTGGTGTAGAGAAGAGAATATACTCAAGGTTTCTTGACATATTTGCATCTCTCCATATAAACATACCATTCATTAAGGCCCTCCAACAAATGCCCTCATACATTAAGTACATGAAGGAGTTGCTGACCAGAAAAAGCTCACTCAAGGGAGGACAAACCATAGTGATGAATAAGGAGTGCAGTGCTCTCATTCAATCAGAGTTGCCCACAAAAAGGAAGGACCCAGGGAGTTTTCACATCCCTTGTGCCATAGGAGAAATAATGTTTAATAAAGGACTCTGTGATCTAGGAGCCAGCATCAACTTAATGCCTTTATCCCTTATGAAGAGGCTGCAAATCAATGAGTTGATGCCCACAGACGTAGTCATCAGGCTGGCGGATAAAACTCAAAAACAAGCAATATGAGTGGTTGAAAATGTGCTGGTGAAGGTTGGGAACTACTTCCTTCCCACAGACTTTGTCATACTGGAAATGGAAGAAAGTCATCTTCACCCAATCATATTGGGAAGACCATTCTTAGCTACAGCCAGAGCGCTCATAGATGTGGAGCGAGGAGAGCTAATACTGAGGGTACATGATGAACAACTCACCTTCAATGTATTCAAACCCTCACAAGAAGCAAGTCAGGAAGGCAAAGAACTAAGGACAGAGCATGACAGAGCAATGGTGGGAGAAACAAGCATTGAGGCATAAGCTGTACACTCAGAAATTCCTTTGGGTGATGAACAAAATAATCAGCAGCTGTCACAGCTAAAGGAAACTCAAGTGGACCAAAACCACCAGAATCATATGGGACCAGCAACAAAATCCCCCTAGGAAAAGAGACCACAAAGAGCAGGATAACAGCAAGAGAAACAAAGAAGAAGATACCAAGGAGATGGAGGAACAAAAAGATCCCTACAGAAGATTTCTCTCCAGGGGATAAAGTGATCTCAGCTTACTTCCTAGATATCCCACCTCATCTCCCCACCATTCCATCTCAGTTACCTAAGGTTTTCACCATCAACAAAGTTCTCTCCCTAGAACATGTAGAGATCATTGATGAAGCCAATGGAGACAGGTTTACTGCAAGGGGGGAAGATTTGAAGCATTACCAACCACCCTGACAAAGGAAAAACGTCAAGCTAGTGACGCTAAAGAAGCGCTTCATAGGAGGCAACCCATGTTTTACATGCTTTTAAAGTAGTTAATAAAGCAAGGTTCATGGATCGCAAATCAACTTTGACATATCCTTGAATAAATCCTTTTATGCAACATATAGTGAAGAACAAGTTTGGTGTTCAAGGCACACTAAGAGCACATGAATGCAGCTCATAGCATGTCACTCTTAGCACCTTGAACAAATCATCTTACACCACATTGCCACAAACTAAGTTTGGTGTCACCAAGGTTGCATACATGGAAATTTAATTAGTCAGTTAGTTTGCATTTGTGAATAGCACTTATTAGTTGACAACAACAATTTTAAAAAAGTAGTTACTCTTTCTTGTCTTTTAAATTTAGCCGCCACTTTCCATAAGTTTTCTTTTAATCACATTTCTTTTATTTTGAAGGAAAATTGATGGGGCAATTGAAGGGTTCGGCCACCACAAAAAGAGAAGATTATACACGTGTCTCCAGGGGGATTGCATTGGAAATTGTTAACATTGGAAGGAGAACAAGCTTGGAAACTGAACCAACCCCATCAAAAAGTTGATGATCCTTGTGCTCATCCCATGCAAAACCCCATCCGTCCATCACACAACCACCCCATCAATCCACACCTTTCGTTTACTCATCATTTTCCTATATAAGTGATTCCAAGTCCGTACTTCCCTTTACATTCCAGCAACCACTTCTTCAAACTTCTCAATCTCGAAGTACAATTCTTCAAGCTACATCATATCCAAACCTAACCAAATTCCGCCACTTATCCACAACCCCTCAACATTTTCACACATCAACTCTTACTCATGGCATCATCAAGCTCTAAAAGAAGAAAGGGGAAGGAGCCTATGGAGCAACGCCCCTTTGATGAAAAGAAGTTTAGAACTTTTTACCATGCACTTCAATTTGGATGGATGGCTGATAAGGAGATCATATATGAGCTAGGCTTTCAAGTCAAGAAAACTGAGTGCCCCGAAATCACAGAGAAGGTAGAAAAGACAAGATGGGAGCTCCTCACCGATCCAGTCACCGCGAGGATAAATGCAACGCTCGTAAAAGAGTTTTACGCAAATGCAGTGAGGTATGATAGGAAAGAGGAATCTTTTATAAGCTTTGTGAGAGGAGTGACTGTGGATTTTAGTCCCATGAGCATCATGAGGGTGTTGAAGCTACGAACCATACCATTCGAGGAAGAAAGCTATCACTCCCGAATAGATGGTAGTCCTAATTATGACGAAATTGTGAAAGATATCTGCGTACAAGGAGTGGATTGGGTGAGAGATCCCAATGGGAAGCCCAAATTCATAAAAAGAGGTGATCTCACCCCTGAAGCAAAGGGTTGGTTCGAAATTGTAAGGAGATCCATCCTCCCTGCCGGAAACAATTCAGAGGTGAATCTTAAGAGAGCAACAATGGTGCAATATATACTTAAGGGGGGAGAGATCAAGGTGCATGAACTCATAGCCCAAGGCATTAGGAAGATGGCTGAGAAAAGTGATTCGGGGGGAAGGTTAGGCTATCCCAACACCATTTTCCGCCTGTGTGACAAGGCAGGGGTGGTGTTTGAAGATGAAAACCCCGAATGGATAAAAGTTGGTATCCCAATTATTGTCCGGCGTATGCATGCTGTTGCATCTCCCCTACCCGAATGAAGGATAAGAAAGAGGCCAGTACACCAAGTGGTAGAAGGACAAAACCTAGAGGAGCAAGCCCCTTTGGACATGCACCAACTACAGGAAGCCATTGATGGCTTATCTAGACAATACTTAGAAAATCAAGGGGCACAGAAAGAGCTTCACCTACAGTGATAAACCGTCAAGAAGAGTCACTATCTAGATGGATGAATCAACAAGGGGAGTGGCAAAGACAATTGATGGAAAAGCAACTGAAGCAAGGAAAACAATGGGGAGAATCCTTCCACAGGTTGGAACAAAGGCAGGATCAACAACAAGAAGCCATCCAAAAGCTAATCAACATCCAAGCACATCAAGGTGCACACATACATGAAATACATCGGAGATAATTAGAACAGGCAGAACTCTTCAACGAACACAGGGCATTTTCAGAAGGAGTTTACATGAGCCAGACTGGACACCAGGTGAACACTTAGGCCAGGCTCGGATACTTAGTTGGACAACTGCCTATACTACATCAGGGAATCATAAGCTATGAAGAAGTGAAGGATGAATTAGCACGAGAAGAAAGAGAGAGGGTAGAAAAGAGTCATGAATCAGTAAGGAAGGCACTTGAAGATTGGAAAAAAGCTAGACTGGCACGTATGCAAGGAAGCACAAGTGGACACAAAGAGGACAAACAAGAAGGAGAGCGCGAACAACCCCATGAGTAAAAGGTGGTGGAGTTCCCTCATTGTTCCATCTTTCTTTTTCAAGTTTTTTTTTAAATAAGAAAAATCATGTATGAAATAGAACATGCTTCCATAGTAGCTTAGGAATTTTCAATTCTGTCTTTAAGTTTGCTTTTGCCTAGGTCTATGCTTGCTAGTCAAATTGCCTGCCTTTATTTTCATCTTGTTTATTGCATGCTTGTCCTTTTAAGTCCAATAAAAAGAGATGTTATGAAAGACCAGAGTGATGTTCAAGTTGTGGATTAGGTCCTTAAATTCTTGGTGTAGTAATCACTTAGCTAAGTTGGTTCACCAACAAGGTGGGAAGGCAATTATCTGTCTTGAATCATATGCTTGAAACACACCCCATGAGACTAGCTAAATAATAAGATCCTACTAAGAAAAAGGAAAAGAACAATAAGAGTTGAAAAAGAAAGAAAAGTTAATAAAGAATAAGGCTAGGCACCAAGGGCTTGAATCTTGAGGGATGTGTCTGTGGTGCTCTTGTACCAAGGATCTGCTTGGATGAATAAGTTCTTAGGAGTGCTTCATCACTTGGTAACTTGGGTTAACTAACCCGGGATTATCAACTGAAAATCCACTATCAAGAGCAATCTTGCTACAGAACATTTAGTAACCCAAAGAGGTGATGGACACCAAGACCTCAAGGAAAGAAAATAACAAACCATGTGCCTGTGGTGTGCATGTATGGGGGAGAGAGACTTGAGGGAGTAAGTCCTTAGGGGTGTTTCAACACCTAGCACCTTGAACCAACTGGTTCAGGAGTGTTGGCTGAAAGCTTATCTTAAAGAGTCGCCCCCTCACAGAACACTTAGCCTAAGGAAGAAATAAACCTTGGAAAGACAAAGGGATCAATAAATAAAAGTCTCAAAGGGTGCAATCAAGTGAGTATTCCAAGGCATGATAAAGGTCTGAAAGCCAGTAAAGGAATGAACCTAAGTTGCTATGCATGAAACCCCATAAAACCAAGAACATGACTTCCACAATAATGATTCATTCCTCTTGTCATTTCATTCATCGTTCTCTTATTCCAGTACTTGCTTAGGGACAAGCAAGCTTTAAGTTTGGTGTTGTGACACCAAGGCATTTTGGCCAGTTTCACTGACCTTTTCTTTATGGTTTTAAGGTAGTTTCATGCATTTTCTTAGGAAATAAGCAAGTTTTGGGTAAATAATCACTTACATCTTGATTCAAGCAAACATTGTGAATTATACATGATTTCATGAGAATTATGCATGAATTAAAGGACAAATTGAATGATGCATGTCTCATAACTTGGATCAGAGCTTTGATGCACTTTATTGCTTGATTTCAGGATAAAGGAAGCAAGGAAGAACCACGTTAGCATCCACGTTAGTCTAGCTAACGTGACCACTAACGTGGAATGAAGGCTAGCTTGCAACGTTAATGAGAAAAGTGATTGCCAACAACGCCTTCGTGAGCCATCATAGCCCACGTTAGTTGCCACGTTAACTATGTTAACATGGAAGCTAACGTGGAAGAGAAGTAGAACTCCAACGTTAGTGGTAAAAGTAAGTGCCACTAACGTTCCAAAAGGGGCAATTGGCCACGTTAAGAGCCACGTTAACTTAGTTAACGTGAGCTCTAACGTGGAAGAAGAAGATGATGCCAACGTTAGTGACATTCACCTTTGTCACTAACGTTGGACTAACCCCATATTGGCTACGTTAAAAGCCACGTTAACCTAGTTAACGTGGACTCTAACATGGAGGGAGCAAGAATCACCAACGTTAGTAACACTCACCTTTGTCACTAACGTTGGATTGAGCCACTATGAGCCACGTTAGATGCCACGTTAATTACATTAACATGGAAGCTAACGTGGAGAAGAGGGATGATGAGCCAACGTTAGTGACACTCACCTTTGTCACTAACATTGGAGATGGCTATCAATACCACGTTAGAAGTCACGTTAACTTAGTTAACGTGAACTCTAACGTGGGAAGTAGGGGCGTTCTGAAGCGTTAGTGACAAAGGTAAGTGTCACTAACACTCTCGCAGATTTGGCAAGCCTACGTTAAAGGCCATGTTAACTATTCTAACGTGAACTCTAACGTAGGGGTACTCTCAACGTTATTGAAAAAGGTAAACCCCAGTAACGTTTGCGAAGGGCCAAGGGTCAACGTTAGTGGTCACGTTAGTGCCACTAACGTTGAAGTTAACGTGGACCACTTTGGGTTAGGAACATTAGTGAAAAAGGTGATTGTCACTAATGTTCTCAACCCCACATTTTCACTTAACATTAACACCACTAACGCCCTAAGCTAAAGTCCCTGCCTACTTCACACTTTCTCTGCAAGTAAAGCTGAGCCCACTGAAGAAGATAACTGCTTCAACTCAAGATTCAAAGGCCCATATCCAAGACTTGAAGAGCCAACTAGAAGATCAGAAGAGTAGTATAAATAGGGAGAGCTTTGAACTAGAAAAGAGAGCTTTTGGCATTATTAGAATTACTCTCTGTATTTTACTTTCTCTGCGCTTCTAGTTTAACTTTCAGAATGTACTCTCCATCTTTGTTTTCCATTCCCAGAGCTATGAACAACTAAACCCCTTTCATTGGGTTAGGAAGCTCTGTTGTAATTTGATGGATCAATAATAGTTTTCATAATCCTTCTTCTTTCTTTTCTCTTGATTTTACTAGAAAGCTTTCAATCTTCATCGAATTGAGTAGTTATCTTGGAAAAGAAGCTATTCATACTTGGATCTCTTCTGAACCTTGGAAAAGAGATGAAGAGATCATGCTAGAAATATTTTCTCATGTTGGACCAAATTGGGGTTTGGGCGGATATGGTGACATATAATTCTCCCAATAATTTGATTTGGAAATACATGTGGTATAATCAGTGACCACACTTCATCTCTTCTCATGAGCAATTAGACCAAGGAATTGGCTATTGATCTGATTTGAGAGATTGAATTACCAAGGAATTGGAATTCAATCACTTAAGATTGCCAAGGAGATCACTGAATGCATTGATTGAGGAAGAGATGAAAATGAACTTGATCCGGAGAATGCAACATCTCCTAAGCCCAATGAATTCCCCATTTCTGATCTTACCCATTCTCTTTACTTATTGCCATTTACTTTCATGCTAAACTTCCCTTCCCATTTAAGATTCTGCAATTTACTTCCCGTCATTTATTTTCTGCTATTTACTTTCCCGCCATTTAATTTCCTGCAATTCTCAACTCACTTTCTGCTTAGCTCAACTAGAACATTCTTCCAATTAAAGTTGCTTGACCAATCAATCCCTGTGGGATTTGACCTCACTCTACTGTGAGTTTTTACTTGACAACAATTCGGTATACTTGCCGAAGGAAATTTGTTGAGAGACAAGTTTCCGTGCATCAGGTAGCTTGCATTTAGATAGATTGCATTGCATAGATTCCACCATTCTACCTTCACTCTTTTCCAGTTTCTCTTGAGCTAAGCATGTGGACTTGCTAATGTTTAAGTGTGGAGAGGTTGATAAACCACTATTTTATGATTTATCTTGTGCTCAATTGAGTGGTTTTTTATCAAGTCTTTGCTCACTTATTCACATTATTTGCATGATTTTACAAATCCTTCCTAATTCTGTGATATATGTGAAAGTATGTTTCCTAGGCCTTAAAACTGTTAATTTTAATTATCCTTTATTACCGTTCGATGCCGTGATCTATGTGTTGAGTATTTTTAGGCTTTATAGGGTAGGAATGGCTTAGAGGATGGAAAGAAAACATGCAAAAGTGGAAGGAACAATAAAAATGAAGTATTTGAGGAACTGGCAGCGACGCGCACGATGGACGACGCGGTCGCGTGCCTCGCGCAGAACACAAGCGACGCGTACGCGTGACTGACACGAACGCGTGGGAAGAAAAATCGCAAAATGATGCGCACGCGTGACCCACGCGCACGCGTGACAGACGCTACGTGCAGAAAATTTCAGAAGATGCCCTCAGTGATTTTTGGGCCCCTTTTCGGCCCAGATCCATGCCCAGAAACACAGAATAGAGGCTGGAGAATGAGGGAATCAATGGAGGGAATTGAACATTCACACAATTTTAGGTTTTAGATGTAGTTTTCAGAGAGAGAGGCTCTCTCCTCTCTCTTAGATTTTAGAATTAGGATTTTTCTTAGCTTATGGTTATTTCTTCATTCCAGGTCCAATGTTCCTTTACTTTATGTTCTCTTCTATTTTTATTTATTCTATTACTTTAGTTGATTACTTGATGTTGCCAATTTGGTTTATGGATTCCTATGTTTAATTTGATTTTCTATTTAATATAATTTGAGGTATTTCAGATTTATGATTGTTTTCTTCTATTTATGATATAAATAATTTGGATTTTTTCCGTTTTGGCTTTGGTTGAGTAATTGGTGACACTTGAGTTGTCAAACTCAGCTGATGATTGGAAATTGGAATTTGCTGATTGATTTGGATCCCTCTAAAGCTAGTCTTTCCATAGGAGTTGACTAGGACTTGAGGAATTAAGTTGATTAGTCCACTTGACTTTCCTTTATTTAGTAAGGGTTAACTAAATGGGAGCAATAAACAATTCTCATCACACCTGATAAGGATAACTAGGATGGGATTTCCAGTTCTCATAACTTGCCAAGAGTTTTTCTAGTTATTAATTTACTTTCCTGCTATTTAATTTCCCTGTTCAACCTTTCAGAAACCCATAAATATACCTTTTTCCATAACCAATAATAAATCATACTTTCCTGCAATTCCTTGAGAGACGACCCGAGGTTTAAATACTTCGATTATAAATTTTATTGGGTTTTATTACTTGTGACAACCAAACTTTTGTACGAAAGGATTCTCTATTGGTTTAGAAACTATACTTACAACGTGATTATTCTGATGAAATTCCTTACCGGCAGAGTTCCGTTCGTCAAGAGCCCTCAACCTCGTTTGATAGTGAACCGAAAAGAACCTTCCTAAGATTAACGAGGGAAGCAAGAGGAAAAAGGGCTGTTGGTGCAGAAGAAGAGGAGGAAGACTTGGATATAACCATGGAGGATGATATGGAAAACCATCATGAAGGAGAGGTGAAAAATCATGCCAGAAAAGTTAGAGCTAATCCTGCTGGACAAGAGAGGAGAGTTATGGGATCATACATCAATCCAAACCCAGGAAATTGTGGTAGCAGCATTCAAAAGCCAACTATCCATGCTAATAATTTCGAATTGAAGCCTCAGCTCATAACTCTTGTCCAGAACAACTCTTCTTTTGGAGGAAGTTCCCAAGAGGATCATAATGAGCATCTCACTAAATTTCAAAGGATATGTGATACAGTTAAATCTAATGGTGTTCACCCTGACACCTATAGATTGCTACTGTTTCCATTTTCTTTGAGGGACAAAGCATCAAAATGGCTGGAATCCTTTCCCAAGGAAAGTTTGACTACTTGGGAGGATGTAATAAATAGATTCCTAACAAGGTTCTACCCTCCACAAAAAGTAAACAGGCTGAGAACTGAAGTGCAGACATTTAGACAGCAGGATGGTGAGACTATTTATGAAGCCTGGGAGAGATTCAAAGATTTGACAAGAAAATGCCCCCTGACATGTTTAACAAGTGGGTGAAAATTCATATCTTCTATGAAGGGCTGAATCATGAATCAAAGAAAGCTGTAGACCACTTATCTGGAGGTTCCCTAAACAAGAAGAAAACCATTGAAGAAGCCATTGATGTTATAGAGACAGTGGCTGACAATGAGTATTTTTATGCCTCAAACAGAAGTAACAACAGAGGAGTCTTGGAATTAAACCATATGGATGCAATCCTGGCCTAGAATAAGATGATCACCAAGCAACTAGCTGAATTAACCAAGCAAATAGAGAAGAATCAGGCTGCAGCTATCCACAATCAACCATCACCTCAAGGAGATTTGGACACAGAATGAGTTAACTGGGAGGAAGCTAATTAGCTTGGAAATTCACCTAGGCAAGCTAATGATCCATATTCTAAAACTTATAACTCTGGTTGGAGAAACCACCCAAACATTGGGTGGGGGAACCAACAAAGCCAAGGCCAAGACCACAGACCCCAAAATCCAAACCAGTATAACAACTTCACTCACTAAAACTCCAACCAAAAACCATACCAGACCACACAAAACACTTATTCACAGCCATCATACCAAAGCCACAATAACCACTCTCAACACCTCAATTCCAACCAACCATCACCACATGATGATGACAGAATGGCCAAAATGGAAGCTATGCTTACAAACCTTTGCAAGGAGTTTGAAGAGATAAAAAAATTTAAGGAATAAGTGAGAGGGAGTATAAAAAGCCGAGGAGAGGTTCTTAAGAATCTCAAGTCACAGGTGGGATACCTATCTCAACAAATCCCCAAATCCACTGATAGCTTCCCAAGTGACACTGAGAAGAATCCAAGAGGAGGAACACAAAATGTGAAATGGGAAGAATGTAAAGCAGTAAGCCTAGGAAGTGAGGAGGTTCGGAAAGAGGAAGTTAGCAATCCTACAGCACATAATCAAAGAGTTTCAGAAGAAAGGAAAGAAGAGATTGAGCAAAAGAGTGATCCTGCCTAAGAGAGAGAATCAAAAGAGAAAAAAACCCTGCAACCATATGTGCCACAAGCACCATTCCCACAGAGACTCAAGGACTGTGAGAAAGGGAGAACATATACTAAATTCTTAGATGAACTTAAGACTCTTCATGTCAACATTCCCTTCCTCGAAATCCTCAAACAGATGCCTACGTGTATCAAGTGGGTGAAGGAGCTACTAGCCAGGAAGAGCAAACTGAAGGGTAGCTAAACATTGGTGATGAACAAGGAATGCAGTGCTCTCATTCAGAAGGACGTACTCCTGAAGAAAAAAGATCCAGGGAGCTTTCGTATTCTATGTGCCATAGGAGAGACAAAAATTGACAGAGGATTTTGTGATCTAGCGGCTAGCATAAATGTGATGCTTCTATCTCTTATGAAGAAGTTGCAAATCAATGAGCTGAGATCCACGGATGTAATCATCCAATTGGCAAATAAAACTAAGAAGCAGGCCGGAGGAGTAGTCGAAAATGTATTGGTGAAAGTAGAAAACTACTTCCTCCCCACTGACTTTGTTGTTCTGGACATGGAGGAAAGTTACCTCCATCCCATTATTCTGGGGAGACCATTTCTCGCTACTGATCGAGCACTCATTGATGTAGAATAAGGAGAGTTGATACTGAGAATACATGATGAGCAGCTCACTTTCCAGGCCTTCAAGCCCGTGCATGAATCTGGGCAAGAGAGCAAGAAATTAAAGGAAGAATACAGTGAGAGCTCTCTAAAGGAAAACTGCAATGAACCACCATGCAAGCATCTGGAGCTTTCCTTGATGGATAAACAAGAAGCTCAAGAGATGAAGCAACCAATGGAGTTCCAGGAAGAGCCGAAGCCACAAGAATCAGGAAGAGCAGCTAACAAGGATCTCCCTAACACAAGAGTCAATGGAGCACTAATGGAAGAAGAGAAAAGAGTTGTGAAGAAATTTCCAAGGGGATGGAGAAACAAGAAGGTTCCTACAGAAGGTTTCTCCCCTGGAGACAAGGTGATATCAATCCACCATCCATAAATCCTACCCCATCTTCCAACCATTCCATCTTAGTTACCTCAAGTGTTCACAATCAGAAAGGTCCTTTCCCTGGAGCATTTGGAAATTGTCAAGGAATCAAATGGGGACAATTTCACAGTGAGAGGAGAGGATCTCAGGCACTACAATCCACCCTAATAGTAAACCAACCGTCAAGCTAATGACGATAAAAGAGCGCTTGTTGGGAGGCAACCCAACCAAAGGTAGTCATCTTTACCTAGTTAAATTCAATAAAAGAGCTAAGTAGATTCTCTGCATTGCAAGGAGCTAAGTTTGGTGTTGCACACCAAAGAAATTTAAGGGTGAATTTGTAATTCTAAGTTTGGTGTTCCACCACGGATTTCATTAAGAACACATTACACCCTCAGCATAACTAGTTATCAGCTCCAAACGATCAGAGAAATTACTCTAAAGTTGTTTGTTTTCTAGTTTCTAATCTGTTATCAGGTTCACAGTTTACTTTCTTAAATAAAAGTACTTGATATTTTCTGCATAGACTCAATTTGCTGCATAAGGCAAGAAACTAAGTTTGGTGTTCACACACCAATCTAAGTTCAAAAGCCTACAAACATGCATGCATGCTAACAATCTTTCAAGTGCTTGGAGAACAAGCAACTTCCAATAACTTGCAGGAATTCAATCAATCTCTTGGAAGGAATACACACCATTAGCTGAGAGCAAAAAGAAGGACACAAAAGCTACAGATGGTGATAGCAGAAAGGAAGCAACTAGAAGGCACCACCAAAAGGTTGTATTGTTACTTAATTCCATCCGCTTTGAGATGCTCTAAATTGGAAGTCTGAATGTGCCCATGTTAATAGTCAATTTTTAGTTTAAGTCATTTTGCATTCTGTGTGTTTAAGTTTGCAATGAGTATGTTAGCCTAGGTGTGTGCTTTCACTTTCACTTGTTTAAATGCTTGTTTTGTCCCTTGAGTCTTTTCAATTTAAATAAAAGAAATGGTTGAACAGAAGTGGAATAGTTCCTTTTTGGCAAGGAAGAGAAATAACAGTAAGTGGTGGTATATATGTTTGATTGTGTAGTAGCTCACTTATAATGAATAAAAGGATAGATTGTTCTCCTTTTAGTGTAAACTAGCATGCTGTCTATGAATCTTAGCAAATAAAAGTCCTTGGATGAAAGAAAAACAAACAGAAAGAAAGAAAAAGAAAAGGCAAAAGTGGCAACAAAAACAAAAGAAAGCAAAAGAATAAAGCTAGACACCAATAGCTTAGACCTTAGGACATGTGCATGTGGTGTCTTTGTAGTAGGATCTGCTTGGATGATTAAGTTCTATGGAGTGCTTTAACACTTGGTAACTTGGGTTAACTAACCTGGGATTATCAACCGAAAATCCATTATCGAGAGAAACTTAGTTACAAGGCATTTAGTAATCCAAAGAGGTGCTAGGCACCAATGTCTTAAGAAGAATTGTGAGCCAAGTGTCTGTAGTGAATATGTGTTGAGTAAAAATAAGCTAAGAAACTACTACAACACATGACATTGAGCTAAAGTTTACAGAAAAAGAAAAACAAATAAAAGCAATTACCAATGATAAGTGAATAATAAAAGGTCATAGCAGTATGATATTTAAGGATTAAAGGAGACATTCTATTCCTAAGGATCAATAAGTGAGTTACTACATTTTCTGCATAAAACCCCATGAACTAATAATAATGACTTGCTGATATGAACAATCACCTTCTGTTTCACTCTTTCTTCTTAAATAATTCAGTACTTGCTTAGGGACAAACAAGATTTAAGTTTGGTGTTGTGATGCCAGGGCATCTTAGGCTAGTTTCACTGGCCTTTTTCTTTGTTTTTAATAGGTTTTATGCACTTTCTTGTGTTATAAGTAAGCAATTTGGGTAGAATTTCATGCACACCTAGATTCATCTAACCATGGTTAATTTGATGCAATTTCATGAGAATTATGCTATAATTACTTGTGTGCTAAGAATGATGAGAATTCTCATGTCTTTAGCAAGGCTTTGATGCATGTATTGGTTGATGACAGGTGAAGGAAGGCATGGAAGAAAGTTGAAGAAGGAGCCGGGAAAAGATGAAGAAGAAGCAACGTTAGTGGCCAAGTTGAACCACCAACGTTGCCTCCAACGTTGGAAGAGAGGCAGAGCAATTCTCTGCATGGTGTGCTGGTGCTCACGTTTGAGGGAATGCTGGCAAGCCAACGTTACCGCCAACGTGGTGAGAAAATTTTCAATTCTGGAGCTAAAGGATTTTTAGCGATGCGTACGCGTGAAAATGGAAAATTTATATATCCACGCGCAAGCGCGAGTCACGCGCACGCGTGGAATGGCAAAATTGACCATCCACACGTACGCGTGGGTCACGCGTACACGTCAAAAAACGAACGTTGGAGGTCCAATGTTGCCTCAAACGTTGCCTCCAACGTCTGCGATGAGAAACCCAGAATTTGAAATTGAAAAACATGAATCGACGCGCACGCATCAGTGACGCGTACGCGTAGAGGTTAAAAATGGCAATGCACGCGTAAGCGTGGTGTACGCAGACGCATGAAAAGGCTAAATCACAGCCTTCACGCTTACGCGTGGTGCACGCGTACGCGTGAATAAGCAAAATCACAAACTTCACGCTTACGCGTGGTGCACGCGTATGCGTGGGTAAGCAGAATGTTGGGCCTCCAACATTGAATCAAACGCCAATGACAGCAAAGTTATCTGGTTTTTCTAAAAGGCGTTTGAGTCAACGTTGGCCATCAAAAGTTGACTCCAACGTGAAGCATCAGAACTTGGAATTCAAACAGATGTCTTCTCAACAGCAAGGGAAACCAACTGGAGCCATTTTTAACCCAATTCTATCAAGGCCAAAAGCCCAATTCAAAGATTGAAGATCAAAGGAAGAAAGTGTATAAATAGTTTAGAATTTAAGTTAGAAGGGGTTGGCTTTTTCATTTTTTACTTTTCTACTCATTTTTATGTTCTGTATGTACCTTTCAATTGCAATTTCCATTTTGAGAGCTATGAACAACTAAACCCCTTTCATTGGGTTAGGGAGCTATATTGTAATTCAATGGATCAATAGTAGTTTTCATCTTCTTCTTCTTTCTTTCCTCTTGATTTTTGTTAGAAAGCTTTCGGTCTTAATTCAATTGGATAGTTGCCTTGAGAGAGAAGTTATCCATAATTGGAATTCATTGGATTCTTGAGAGAGGAATGAAGAATTCATGCTAGAATTGCTTTCTCACATTGGATTAGATTGGGGTTTGGATGGATATAGTGACATGTAATCCTACCAACACTTTGATCTATAAATTTGTGTGGTATAATCAGTGACCGAACTTCAACTCTTCCCAAGAGCAATTAAATCAAGACATTGGGCAATTGTTCATGCTTAGAGAGATTGGTGAGCCAAGACATTGGAATCCAATCATCTAAGATTGCCAAGCAATGTCAATGAATGCATTGATTGAGGAAGAGATGAAAATGATTTAATCCGAGAGTTCAATATCTCCCAAAACCCAATGAATCCCCTCCTCTGATCTACCCATTCTATTTACTTTCTGCTCTTTAATTTCATGCTAATTCCCCATTTCCATTTAATTTCTTGCAATTTAAGCTTCTGTTATTTAATTTACCGCAATTTAATTACTGTCATTTAAACTCTTGCAATTTAAGTTTCTCGCCAAATTTACATTCTGCAATTCTCAACCAAATCTGATTTCGCTCAACTAGAACAATTCTCCAATTTACATTGATCAACCAACCAATCCCTGTGTGATTCGACCTCACTCTACAGTGAGTGTTTACTTGATGACAATCCGGTACACTTGCCGGAAGGAAATTGTTGAGAGACAATTTCCGGGTGAATCACTATATACACATAATTTATAACCAAATCAAGCTAGGGTTGAACATAAACATGATTTCACAAGGTAAAGAGTTTTCTTACCTTTTTTGATGGTGTTTGGGGCACAAACCACCAATAGCCCAACCTTAGATATCACCTAATCAATTGAAAACACAAAAATTCACTCAAAACCATCACCTACATTTAAGGATTTTTAGGACTGCAAGAAGGAGAAAAAATTTCGAAACCTTACCTATAAAAGTTACATGAGAGTAACGGGCTCGGCAAGAGCTTCGTGTAGCCACAAACGGCACGCGAATCGGAGCACTGTAGCTCAAGTTATGGTTGAATGAAAAAGATGGTGAATAGTGAATGAAACCCTCACCTCCCCTCTTCTTCAATTTCAGGTTGCTGCTGTTTGTTATGTTGGAAAATGGCTAAAATGGCCACTTAATGGACTTATATAATGTTAGGCTTGGGCCCAGTCCAACCCGTTACTGTTTTTAGCCCGTTTTGCCCAATATCGGGCCAAACTTTTAAAATTGGTGCCCGGTTTTTAATTCTAAATATTTTTCTAAGGTTTTCTATTGTTTTTATTATTCTCGCATAGTACCAGACAGATTTAAGCCGGTACTGCTAATTAATTATCGGTACGCATTTTTATGCACTTTTCCGCAGAAAATTACATTTTCCAACTCAGAAAAATCTACTGATTCCAAATATCATATTTATATTTTCTAATTAATATTTTAAAATTTTCAACCTATTACGGACAATTAAATTATTATTATTTTACGTTAATTAATCGGTTAATTATTTCAGGTTCTTACATTCTCCCCACTAAATAAGAGATTTTGCCCTCAAAATTTGGTATACACATTATCTTCATTAAATATTCCCTTAACTTAAACCTTTCTCTTACTATTCACCTTTTCATTTCTCCACATCAACTCAATTTCCTATTTACTTCCTTCATTCTTATTTATAATGTCATATCTTAACCGAATTCAAGCCTATGTTGTACTCATTCTTCTTCCTCAACCTCAATACCACATCAGCATTACAACTCAATATGTTCCAAATCTGTCCTTCAAATAAATTATTTCCTATTTCAATCTAAACCAAAAGTCATCATGATCAATTATCGCAATCCTTACCATCCAAACACGACAATTGCACTCACCTACCACCCAAATCCAAATTATTCACCAACCCTCATATCCACAACTGGTGTGCAAAATTGAACTCCGCAATATTTGCACAGATCGACCGACAAGTGCACCGGGTCGTCCAAGTAATACCTCAGGTGAGTGAGGGTCGAATCCCCCGTAGATTGTTGGATTGAGCAAGCAATGGCAGCCGTAATTGACTAACTCATGTAGCATCCTCATCAAGTTAGTCTTTTCTAAACCATAGCAGTCTACCATATCCGAGCAACTCATGTAGCATCCTCATCAAGTTAACTCATGGCTTCCTACTATAGCTGAAGGTGAAGACCTAAGTAATCCACTCCCATTCACGATCCTACTCAAAATGCCACATACTTCTCAGACTCTAGCCTTAACGCCACAAAGACCTCAGTAACCTACGGTCAACGGGATTTTACGTCGCTTATCCAAAGTCGCCCAGGCACGCTCTTAGAATCTGCAGTGTACTCTCTAGCTGTGGTTCAATGCTATCAGGGTCAGGACTCACACGAAATCCATGTAGAACAAGGATGATTGCCACGGGTCATCCTCAATTCATGAGATGAAGAACAAAAATGCACAAGAGAATGGAATCAAACATGTATTGAAATAGAAATAGTGATATTATTAATCCATGAGAATCAGCAGAGCTCCTAACCCTAACTTTGGAGGTTAGTGGCTCATAGTTTACAAAAAACAATGGTGTTCGAAAGTAAAGGGGGGAAGAAGATCCTAAAAATGGGTGATATCCTTCTTTAAATACTAATCTAATAATTATGAAGTACAAAAAGTATGATAGACTAGACTAGAGGTGCGAAATCCATCCTTGGGCCCACATTGGTTGAGTACTTGGGCTGAGCTTGGCGTCCAACTTGAGGAATGGGCGTTCGACACCCATTTGGGAGTGATTAGCGCTGCCTTGCTTCTTGGTCGGTGTTGAACGCCCCAAAGAGGGTGGTTCTTGGGTGTTCAACACTGGCTTGTCTCCTTGGGGCGTTGAATGCCAGCAAAGGGGTAGCTCATTGGCATTCAACGCCCAGTATGGCCAGGTTTCGTCGAAGAAAAGTATAGACCATTAGAAAGATCTAGAAGTTAGCCTTCAAATTCCGTTGAGAACACATCATTTGGACCTCTGTAGCTCTAGAAATGCTCGTTTGAGTGCATGGAGCTCAGAATCTGACAGCATCTGCTACGTTTTCCGTGCCTCTGAATCAGACTTTGCCAAAGCTCCACAATTTCAACCAGAATTTATCTGAAATCATCATAAAACACAATAACTCAAAGTAGAATCCAAAAATGTGAATTTTGCACCAAAACCTATGAAAATATAACAAAACTTAAACAAAACACAACTAAAATAATATGAAAATGATGCATAAAAGTGTATAAAATAGCAGCTCATTAGAACACTAAAATTAAACTGTTGCTTCTCCCCAAGCAACCAAAAACAAAGTAGAATCAGAAAGAAGAGAAGAACATGATAAATCTCAGAGTTTTTCAATAAAGCTCATTTCTAATCGATGAGCGGGGCTAGTAACCATTTACTTTTGAATAGTTTTGGCATTTTACTATCCTTTGAAGCTCAGAAGTGTTAGTGCCTTTAAGAATTCAGAATCCGGATGTTATTATTGACTCTTTTAGTTTAGTTCTTTTTTATTCTTGAACACAGCTTCTTTTCGAGTCTTGGCCGTGACCCTAAGCGCTTTGTTTTCCCGTATTACCACTGGATATATAAATGCCACAGACACTTAACTGGGTGAACCCCTTAGAATTGTGATTCAGCTTTTCTAGAATCCCCATCCAGTGGTATCCAGAGTTCTTAAGCACACTCTTTTGCTTTAGATCTCGACTTTAACTGCTCAGTCTCAAGCTTTTCACTTGACACCTTCACACCACAAGCATTTTGTAACATCCCGCATTTTTTAAAATCTGAATATGAATAAATTGTGATTTTATCTTATTAAGTTTAAATTTTATAATGT
>NC_029787.2:65042500-65073005 GCF_000816755.2 Arachis ipaensis
AACGGAATATTTTGTATAATTTTAGTAATTAAAAAATAAGAAAGAATTGTACAATCTAATTTAAGTAACTCTTATTATGAAAAAGTTATGACTTATTTTATTAATATGAACTCTTTATTTTTAGAAATTAATCAATTAAGAGTAAATAAATTAGTTTTATTAATATTTAGAGTTAAGTTAATTACAAATTCTTGTGTAATTTTTATAATTGGTTATCCTATATAATTTGAAATTAAAATTCAGTAATAGAAGTGTTACATAATTTAATTTAAGAAATTTGTAGTACGATTAAATTATGGTTTATGTTATTTATTTGAGCTCTTAGAGATTAATTTTTTGGAATGAATAAATTGATTTTTATAAATACTTTGAGTTTAAGTTAATTAATGTTTATGTACAATTTTTATTATAAGTAGTTGTTTTGTACAAATTGAAATTAAAGTTTTGGTAATAGAAAAATAATGAAAAGTTGTATCATATAATCTAAATAATTGATATCTTCGAGTTTAAACTGTATTTTATAAGTTGTGATTAGTAAGTTCATTTTATGATTCAAATTAAAAATAATTATTTAACTCATTGGTATGTTGGTAAATAAAATTATATATATTTCTAAAGTAATTTTACAGTAATATATTTAAATCCTAATTTTCTCTTTTATTTCAAATATTTTGTAAAATTTGTATGTTAATCGTATATGTTTTATTCTAACCCTAACCCTATGTTTCTTCTTTTTACTAATCGTTATTATGCAACACATATACTCCTCACCCAGTTACTCGTACACACGTATCTGGTACACTAACCTCTCCCTTATTCCTCCACGTTTCTTTTCTCACCACCATTCATTCACGCATGAATACACTCCACACAAATGAACTTATTAACACAGAGAAGAAAGAAATTAGAGAAAATAAGGGAAGAGAGACCGAGAGAGAACGAGATGCAGATGGAAGAGGGAAAGGGGGGAGCAGCGCCGGTGGGTACCACAGGCACTGTCACTGCTGTTTGCTATCATATAGGAGAGTGAGGGAGAAGTGGAGGGCGAGAAGGAGAAGGATGGTGCACCGTTGGAGCCACATCAGCGTGTTCCTCACTGTCACCGCCGCGTTTCACTGCCGTCGTGAAACTTCCATCGTCGTTGCCACTATTCAACCTGCCATCAGGGAGAGCCACTTCCATTGAACCCTAGCTGTCACTATCACCTCTGCACGCAAGAAAAAGAAGGAGCTGGTGCCACTATTTCCGTCTATTTAGAGTTGCCATAAACGCAGTTATTTCTACTTCTAGTATTCATTCTTCTGATTGTTGAAGTTGCTGCGGAATGGGGCCACTAGAAGGGTGTTGCTGCTGCCGGAACCACCACGAACGATCGCTAGGAATCACTGCTGCCCTGTTCTGGTTCTAATTAGGCTCGACATTCATTGGTCTGGGTTAGCCTTTTCCCCTTATTTCTGCTCCAATTGCACGCCCTATTCTGCCAATTTCTTATTAAACTGCTTGTTCTTGTTTTAATTTAACCTTGGCCTATGCTTTGTTTTAAATTACCAGAGCCGTTTCTGCTCTTTGATTTCATTGAGTTCGAAATCTTCATTTCGCTACAACCATGATCCCTGTTGTGGGAGCTAATGCCACCACTATCCCAGTTGTGTTGAGATGTAGTGCTACTGCTTTCTTGGCTGAAACGGTTGCATGACTAGTAGAGGTCCAACCAGCTGTCTCGCCGCAATTCTATCTCTGGCTTCTTGTAATTGCGACATCGAGGTAGGGGGTTTAATTTAAACGGTTTTAATTTAAGAATTCCCACAAAGTTTATTGAGTAATTACAATTAGGTTTAATTGTTGTGAATAATTGATTGGCTATATGGATGTTGAATATGATTGAGCTTGTTGATTTTATGAGATTGATTGGTTATGTGTGAATAATGAATAGTTGATAAATGCTTGCTGAGAGTGCTGAATCTTGATGTTATTGGTTGATTGCTGTTGAGCTAGTTATTAGATATATTATAATGGTGGTGGACTTGGTTGGTGTTTGTTTGAGATTGATTTTGAGAGGAATTGAAGGTTGAATTTTGAAATATTAAACTTTTGTAGGAAGCCTAATTTTTTAGATAAACGGTAATTTTGAAAAGTAAACCAATAATTCGATAATGATCGAAATAATGAGATTAAAAGTTAAAGTGAATTACAATGAGTATAGTTGCTAAAATTTAAATTTTGAAGGTTTCGTATTAAATAGAGAATTAGTTATGTTTTTTCAAAGTTGTATTGTAAAATCAGATTTTTTGCATTACTTTTAAACGAAGTCAAAAACTTTGAAAAGCTATAACTAATCCTGTGATGATCAGAATTGTGTGGGAACAAGTCTGGATTAAACTTGGAAAATGATATAGCTGGACTGGAAAATCTAAGGAATTTTTGTCAAATACACAATTTATGGCAAATTTTTAAATACACAGAAAAGTTCAAATAGGGCAGCAAGTTGTTTGACTTGCTGCGATTTCTACAAGCTGAGTTTGGGGAAAAACCTATTTTGTTTAAATTTGATTAACTTGCTTCGTTGCTCTAAAACTTCAGAATTTTACGAGTTAAGGATTAGGAGTTGTGGATTTTTGAAAGTTAATGATTAAAGCTGGAGTGAATCAATTTTCAGCAAGTTATGCATCAACTTCCAATGCTTGTAACTCTTAGAATTGGAATGCAATTGGGTTGAAACTAAGACACACTTGTTGCTATATAAGTTGGGAGTCTATAAACTAAAACTTTAGCCTATTTGAAGTTTTGTAGTAAAAGTTATACAAGTTGAAACATACTAAGCTTGTTGGTTTCTAAAACAGATTTTGACTTATTTTTACCTAACTTTCAAATTATGTAACTTATTTATTAAAAATGATATTGACCTGGAACTAATTGAGAAAGAAATTTGGATAAGTTAAGTTTAACCATATTAATATTAAAGGCGGTTGGATTTAATTTGAATTTTATATGGAATTTTGAATGTTATACGCTGCTGCTATTTTCTGGTTTTTAAGACACTGCAGAGCAGTCACGGTTTTGCTTCTATTGTCGAAGCTAGAGGAAGCAAAAATGTATGATTTTTTGTTTAATAGAAATCTTAATCTAAGACGGTCACATGGATATAAAGTTCTTGCAATTCCGAATTTATTTGATATTTTAAAAATAAAATTGAAATCAGGCTACCAAGTTGTTTTGGTGATTACCTTGGATATAGAATTTAAGAGATAGATTTTCTACTATTATCAAATGTTCTTGAGAATATATTGTTGTGGCAATTGCTGATAAGAGGTCGGTGAAATGTTGAGAAAGAGGGAACCCATATGGGTGGCTAAGTCCTATTTTTAGAGGAGATTATGTCCAGATTTTTATAAAAGTATACGAATTTAATTAAAATAAATTTAAGGCTTGATGATAACTTCTACAATTCTTTTAAGACAAGAGTAATCAGAGTAAAGTAAAGAGATACAGAGAATATAGTAACCAGAGTAGAATAAAGAGACAAAGAGAAAAGTAATATGATAAAGAGATATTTATATGTATATTAGTTGCTTGAGGCAACCCAGAGCTAATATAATAAAGAGATATTTGTATGTATATTAGTTTCTTAAAGCAACCCAGAGTTTTGATGTGCGGAAAACGATCCGACACAAAACTCACCGGCAAGTGCACCGGGTCGCATCAAGTAATAAAACTCACGGGAGTGAGGTCGATCCCACAAGGATTGAAGGATTGAGCAATTTTAGTTTAGTGGTTGATTTAGTCAAGCGGATCAAGTGTTGGTTGAGTGATTTGTGATTAACAGAAATTAAATTGCATGAAAAATAAAGGGAGAGGGGTAAATTGCAGGAAATTAAAGAAAACAGAAAATAAAAGTGCTGAATCTTAAAGAACAAGAAATTAAATGGCAGAAACTTAGTACGCAAGAAATGTAAATTGCAGAATCTTAGAGTGCAAGAAATGTAAATGGCTTGAATTGTAAATGGGTCAGGGATGTAGGATTGCAAAAATTAAACAAGAAAACAGTAAATCTCAACAAACAGAAACGTAGAAGATGGATTCAATTAAACAGGATCTTAAATGCAAATGAAGATAAACTTGGTGTAGCAATGTAGCAAAGAAATTGAAATTAAAAGATGTAGATCTCAGGACTCAAGAGACTAGATAACCAAGTCTAGATCTCACTGCCTTCTTAGATCAAAATTTAGAATTCAATTGCAAGAGATTAGAAATCAAAACAAAAGAAAACTTGGATTCAATTCTCAATTCTCCAATGGTGCAGTGAAAGAAACAGAAAGAGATCTCAAGGTGAGATTGAGACAGAATTTCCTCAATTCTTCAACACCCAAGACTCTAAATCTCCAAATAGCTCAAAAACCAAAAGTTCTCTACTGTGAATACTATGAAAATTCTTAAAGAAAACTCTAAGCGAAAAGCTCCCTAAAACTTCAAATCCTAAGCTATTTATACACTTTCTTCAAATGATCATTAAGCCTTGAATTGGGCCTTTAGTCTTGATGGAATTGGGTTAATAGTAGCCTCCGTTGATTGCTCTTGGTGTTGGGAAGAAATCCATTAGTGAACCGGGCCATGAACCATTCACGTTTGAGTCAACGTTTGAGGCAAACGTTGACTCAAACGTCACTTGTGTAAAATTCTGCAGCACGTTGGCGCAAACGTTGGCTTGCTTCAGGGGTGCTTTTGCTTGCTCTTCCTTGCCAAAATGTAGCCAACGTTTGACCTCAAGTTTGAGGCAAAAGTTGGCTCAAACATTGCCATGCCCAGGAGTGCTCTTTCTCTTCTTTTTGGCACCAACGTTTGACCTCATGTTTGAGGCAAACGTTGGCGCAAACGTTGCCCTTCCTTGCTCCTTCCTCAGCCAACGTTTGCCTCAACGTTTGAAGCAAATGTTGGCACAAACGTTGGCTCTTCTCCAGGGTGTGGTTGCACTCTTCCTCACGTTTGAGCCCAAGTTTGAGGCAAACTTTGGCTCAAACGTGAGTCCTTCCTCTTGCCTCTTGCTATCACCCTTTTCCTCAACCTTCTTCCAAGCTTTCTTCTACCTATCATCAACCAACAATTGCATCAAAGCTATGCTCTAATCATGAGAGTTATTCTTTTATATATATTAGTTGCTTAATGCAACCCAGAGCTTCGGTAGGGAAACTAAGTTACCTACAACCATTTTTCGTTTTCCCAGAGTAGAGCAGAGTATATATATATTTTCCTGCAGAAAGCAGAGGCTATCTCAAATGAGCAACTATTATTATATGTGCATTTATTAGGAAATGGAAAATCGTATTTGGGAAATCGTCGATTACTCGTGACAAGATAAATGTCGAGATTGCGGGCAGCCAACCGACACATGAGCACATGGCCTGTAATAGGACTAGACGTTCATCATATGCATTTATGTGACATTGTTTGGGTGTGTATATTGTAATTGGTTTGTCTATGCAAATAATTCTATTTAACTGCTAATTCCTATACTTGATGTAATTGCTCTTGATTGTATTTGAATCTCATTACTTGTGTTTGTAATTGATTGTTTGGGTGTTGATTGAATTGCTTGGGCCTGAGGCCGTGACTGGTTTGTGTTTGAGGTTTAGTAAAGTATGAAAGATTAAGCTGGTTAATCATAAACTTAATGAACCTATACCCAGAACAAATTAGTCATTCATACCGTCTAGAAAAACTTTTAAGCGTTTTATAAAGCAAAATATGAGTTTAATATTTTGGATAATTAACTAATGCTTTTAAAGAAGGTTTTGGATTTTAAATGTTAAATCATTGGTTTTCAAGAAGATTCATAAGGCAAATGAAAGCAGTGTTCTTTTAAATATCTTTAAACGAAACTAACCATTTGCTCTTTATTCTTTACTTTCACGGCATTCTCGACCTCTACTGAGAACATGTGGTTTGGTTCTCACGCCCAAATTTTTCACCCTTTCAGTGACACAGGTTTGAAGATGCAATATGAAGCTGCAAGCGATTAGTAGATTTTCTTTATGATTTTAATTGCTTTCATGGAGTCCCCTCGTTCTTGTCCTTTGAGGTTTTATTTTATACAGAGGGGTAGGTGTTGTATTTGGGTTTATATGATTTCTTATGTATAAGAAAAATTATTAATAATATTTATGTGATTGTTATTATTACTTGCAATGTTTATCTTTGAAACATGATTTTAATGAATAAAAACAAAATTTTTTGGCATTTTCTTAAAACTGAAACGCTAACTCGATACAAAGGCTCAATAATTTAGTAGTTAATACTAGAAAATGTTACGTAATGTTCTTTCTAGTAGAAATACCCTGACTTAAGCAAGGTATTTTGCTGGACGGGATGTTACACATTTAGTTAGGGGGAGGAGCTCATTTGAACTTTTTAGGCCAAGATTTTGTTTCTTTTAGATCCTCCTAACTATTGATGCTCAAAGCCTTGGATCCTTACTCTTGCCTTTTGGTTTAAAGAGCTATTGGCTTTTTCTTTTTCTTTCTTTTTCTGCTTTTTTTTTTTTTGCATAATTTTCTTTTTCTTTTTCTTTCTTTTTTTTGTGCTGCTTTTTCTTGCTTCAAGAATCAATGTTTTTTGGATTTTTCAAATCACCAATAATACTTCTCCTTTTGCATTATTCTTTTAAGAGCCAACATTCTTAACTCCAACATCAAATATGCATTGTTAATTCATGCATTCAGAAAGATAAAAGTAATGCCATCACATCAAATAATTGGACTATTCTTATTATATAACTCGAGTTCATGTATCTTACTTCTCTTTTTTTTTCAAATAAATTTTTTTAAGCATGGTGAGAGATACATGGAATATTTCATAACTTTAAGACATAAATAAAAGATGATCATGCACTAAAAACAGGAAACGGATAATGAAATACAATGAAAAATAGAAAAAATAACATAAAAATAACATAAGCAAGGGGTTAATAAAACGTGACCACCTTAGTGACGGTGGCTACTGCTTTCTCTAGTGGATCCAATGGAGTGTTTAAGCTCCTCTACGTCTCGTCCTTGCTTCTATTGCTCTTCCCTTATAACTCTTTGATCTTCTCTTATTTCATGGAGGATGGTAGAATGCTCTTGGTGTTCCATCCTTAACTGATCCATGTTGGAACTCAATTCTCCTAGAGAAGAATGTAATTGGTCCCAATAATTTTGGGGAGAAAAATGCATCCATTGAGGGGAGGAGTTTTTAAACCTCCTAGGTTGAGAGGAGGAGTCCTGCTGAGTTCTATGAATTAATAAAAATACTACTGTTTCTCTTCAATCCATTTTTGATTTCACTCTAAGATGTATACTCATTCTTCATCATGGTGAATGGGATGGTCCATGACAACCAGCTCCGTTCATCATACTAGGACCACGTGCCTGACAACCACCCGTGTCTACTTGGGTTCATGTGAATACTTCAGTGGAAAGCATTGAACCGCCAGCTTGATTATACAAATCTCAGACAGCTAATCCATGACTTTGTTGGGGACTTCTCGAGACACCAGTTCAGCCGATTTACGGGGAGATTAGGGTCTCTGTGGTAGAGGCTAGAACCCAAAGGTGCAGCATTCTCTGATTCAGAAGATTCGACCTTGTCTGGGGGATTTTAAGTAGGATTGATGACTTGCATCATCTACCCTTCTTTCTTGTATAAAGAAGACCATAAACGAGCATAAATCTCATTTGATCAGTACAATTCATGTATTATTTGATGAATATTATGGTACACTACTTTGAGATGAGTTGTGCTGAATTTCAGGTGAAAAAGGCATCAAAAATAGGTAGAAGACAAACAAGAAGCTGGGCGTGTGAAACTGGCATGCCACTTGGGAGCAAACGCCACGAAAATGCACTGGCGTGGCACGCCAGGAGCTAAGAGTGGCATGCCAGTACTAAAGTCCAGAGAAGAAGTCCAACCATGCATGAGGGCGTGGCACGCTAATACATTTTTCCAGAGAGCTACAATGGAGGACACAAAAGGGGCGTGGCACACCAGATTGGGCATGGCACGCCTGACCCACCATCTACTATGGGCGTGCCACTTGAGCAAAGGGGCGTGGCACGCCAACTCACCATTCCAAGAAGAACCTCCACTATGGCGTTCCACTTGATGTCGAAGGCGTGGCACGCCAGCTCCAAGAAGCCACTTCGGCGTGCCACTTGAGAACCCAGGCATGGCACGCCAAGCTTGAAGAGTTCACAAATCCATCGGCATGCCACTTGAACAGCATGGCATGGCTTGCTGGTTCAATAATCCAGAGAAGGGGCTGAAGGCAATTGAGGACTGGGCGTGCCAGTTAAAGAAGAAGTCGTGGCACGCCAACTCCTCAATCTCACTTGGGCGTGCCACTTGAGCAACCAGGCGTGGCACGCCAATGCACAAAGGACCAAAAGCAAGATTTGGGCGTGCCACTTGGTATCGAAGGTGTGGAACGCCAAACTTAGCATTTCACTATGGCGTGCCACTTGAAGGCTGAGGCGTGGCACGCCAACTACTGGAACCAAGACAAGATCATGGGCATGGCACGCCAGCCTTTAGGCGTGGCACGCTGGTATAAGTTTCCAGAGAACATGAAGGAGGCCAATTACATGGGGCGTGCCACTTGATATCGAAGGCGTGGCACGCCACTCACTTTTCTTCACTTGGGCGTGCCACTTGAACCCCAGGCATGGCACGCCAGTGTCATTCAGAGAGCAAAGAAGCATTGGGGCGTGCCACTTGAGTTCGTGGCATGGCACGCCAAACAGAGGAACCACTCACTCACAAAAGGGGCGTGGCACGCCAGACCCTGGGCGTGCCACGCTAGTGCAACTTTCTAGAGAAGCTTAGCCAAGCATAGAGCAAGGGCGTGGCACGCCAGTTCAAGTTTCCAGAGGCAAAGAAAGGTGGAAAAAGGCAAGGGGCGTGCCACTTGAGTTTGAACGCGTGGCACGCCAACACAAGAATTCCACTATGGCGTGCCACTTGAGTTCGAAGGCGTGGCACGCCAAGGTTGATGGAGAGGTGAGCGTGCCACTTGAAGGATTGGGCGTGGCATGCCAAGCTAGAAATGAAGGGCACGTGACACGCCAATAAAGCGCCAGCCACACGCCTGCTGGGAAGTCACGCTTATTGAGTGTTTTCTTTTCCCTCCAAAATGTAATTTTCCTTTTTCACTTTTGTAATTCTTTTATTTTACTAGGAGTAGTATAAATACCCCCAAGGAGTACTGAAGAAGGGGGTTAAGCAGTCAGTATTAGATCCACTTTTACACTTCACTTTTGAGTACTTTTTGAGCTATGAGTAGCTAACTTCCTTCTCATTGAGAGAGGGAGCTCTGTTGTACTTGATGGATTGATAATAGTAAAATTCTTCTTCTCTTCATCTTCTCTTTCATTTTATAGAGGGAATTTTGTTCTTAATGTTTAGCATTCAATTATCTTGGGAAAGAGATTGAATGCAATTGGGTTTCATGGGAACCTTGGGAAAGGAAACATGAACTTGAAATCCCTTCTCACACTTGAGTAGAATCTGGGTTTTGGTGTTTGGATATGTGACATATAATCCTCCCTCTACTTGGACCTATAATGGTGTGTGGTATAATCAGGGACCAAGCCTATCTCTTTTCATGAGCAATTAGACCAAGGAATTGGCTATTGATCAAGATATGAGAGATTGAGTCACCAAGGGATTAGGGCTCAATCAATTATGATTGCCAGGAGGTCAATGAGTTGTATGATTGAAGAGGATATAAGCTAGATTGGATCCAAAGAGACAACATCTCCCAATCTCAATGAATTTCCCCATTCTTATCTATCTATTTCTTTACAGCTTAATTTTACATTCAGTAATTCCTCATTCCCATTTACATTCAAGTCATTTATGATTCTGCACTTTACATTCTGCCATTTATATTTTTGTACTTTATTGCTTTTCTTTATATTCCAGTCATTTACATTTATGTCATTTACAATTCTGCATTTCATAATCCTATTGATCCGCTTGACTAATTCATCAATTAATTAAAACTGCTCAAATTTGCCAATCTCTGTGGATACGATCCCACTCTACTGTGGGTTATTACTTGATGATAATTTTGGTGCGCTTGCCAAAAGAACTAATTCACCAATTTTGAATGGGGGTGTGAATTGGATTCATCAAGGATCATTAATGAGAGTGGACTGCACGAGCTTCACCCTCAATCAGAATGGATCCACACTAACCCTGGGGTTCAGATCTGGAGAAGTATTGGCGGCTACTCAAACCAGCGTAAATCACATACAGCATGCCATGGAAGAAATCATTCATAATTGAAGAAGACAGTAAGACCAGAGTTAATTCAGAAAGACAAAGCAACTCCAAGCCTTAATCATCTAAGTTTTAAGATTATCATTATAAATAAATCAACCTAGTTCAGATCTCACAAATCCAACAGCTCTTATATTTGCCTGACTAAGACCTACAAGATAACTATAGCTTGCTTCAAACCACAATCTTCATGGGATCAACCCTGACACGCTCAGGTATTACTTGGACGACCCAGTGTACTTACTGGTACAGTTGTACAAAGTATGGGGATTCGTGCATTAATTTTTTGGCGCTATTGCCGGGGATTGTTTGAGTTTGGACAACTGACGGATTATCTTGCTCCCTAGATTAGGTATTGTCTTTAATTTTGTTTAAGTTTTTTATTTTATTTTATTTTCTTCTTCTTTATTTTCGAAAAAATCAAAAGCTTTTTCAAAAAAATTTTTCTTTTCTTTGTTTAATCTTTGTTTTTCGTTTGAGTCTTTTGTTTTTGTTCTTGCTGAAATTTTTGATTTCTTTGAGTCTTTCTTTCAAAAAAAAATTTCAAAAATAGTTTCTTTTGCTTGATTCTTGTGTCAATCTTTAAGTTTGGTCTCCTTTTGTGTGTTTTCTTTAATTTTTCGAAAATTTTGTGTTTGTTTTTCAAAAATTTTAAGTTTGGTGTCTTTTGTGTGTTCTTGTGTTCTTTGAATTTTTTTGAGTTTTTTTCTTGGTGTTTTTCTTAATCTTCAAGGTGTTCTTGTTTTTCTTTTTGTTTTGATCTTAAAATTTTTAAGTTTGGTGTCTCTTTATGTTTTTCTTGTTAATTTTCGCACATTAGGTCCCTTTAGATTTAAAAATTTTAAGTTTGGTGTCATTTAGTTGTTTTTCTCTTTCTTCATTAATTCAAAAAATAAAAAAATATATTTTCTATCTTTATTTAAAAATTATTTTCGAAAATTACACTAAAAATTTCAGATTTTAATTTCAAAATTTTTATCTTATCTTATCTTGGTTTTAAATTTCAAAATTTAAATCTTCTCTAAATCAAATCTTTTCAAAAGGTCATATCTTTTTCAAAATCTTATCTTATCTTTTTATCTTTCTTAAAAATTCAAAAATCTTATCTTATTTCAAAATTCAAATTTTAAAGAGTAAACTATCATTTTTACACACGAAAGTTGAAAATGCTGACACATTTATCCATAAAAAAAGAAAATTACCATTTGTATCCATAAAACATGATATCCATATAACAAAATTATCCAAACACTAAAAAATCACATAAAAACCCCAAATTACCCTTATCATCATCTGCATCATCTTTTCCCCTCTACCACCACCACCACTAACCCCATCCTCTCTCTCTCTCCTTCTATTTTCTGAGCTCGTTGCCGCCGCCAGAGTTTGTCAACTCTACCAACTCCTTCCTCTCTCTTTTTCTCTCTCTTTCCTTTTGTATTTTGCATCTCTCTCTTCTACTTCTTCGAATGGTTACGTGATGTAGGTTCAATGGTCTCTGGGTTTGTAGATTGGGGAAAAATAGGTGGAACCACGGACTGGACAGGGGTTGGAGCTCTGTGTCAGTGAGAGTTGGAGTGCTAGCTGGAACGGGTTAGGGCAGCGGTAGCGATTAGGCAATGGCAGTGGCTCTAGGGTTGTAAAAGGTGGCAAAAATAGAAGATGATGGTGGTCCTGGGCTCGCGGAGGTAAGGCGAGGGGAAGAAGAAGAGAGAGTGAAAGGGTGGAAGAGGAAAGAAAGGGGGAAAGGACGCGGTGGCGGCGAATGGAGGTTGGGTGGGACTTGACAGTGCCAGCGACTGTTAAGTGCCACAGCGGTGGTTACGCAGAGGAGCTAAGAAGGGGCGAGAGAGAGGAAGAAGAGTGGAAATCGGGTGAGGGAGGACAGCTTGGTGTTCGCCGGTGGTGGTACGATGGTCTCAGACAATTTACTTTTTCTATTGTTGTTGTTGTTGCTTTATGTGAAGAAGATGATAATCGAGGTTTAATAGTGGTGGTGGTGATGGTAGTGATGAAGGAAATGAGGTGGTGGTGCCTTTGAATTGAGTGATGATGGTAATTAGGGTTTAGGGTGGTGGTGAAGAAGAATTTCAGGGGTGGGTTTGGGATTGGAAAAGTGGTGTTGTGGAGTAAGTGGTGGTGGTTGGGTAATTTGGGAATTTCAAATATTTTTTTTGGATTTGGATAGTTTTGTTAGCAAAAGTTTATATTTCATGGGTACAAATGGTAATTTCTTTCTTCTATGGGTGGATATGTCAGCGTTTTCAACTTTCGTGGGTATAAATGGTAGTTTACTCAATTTTAAAATTCAAATTCAAATTTCAAAATTTAAATTTCAAATTTCAAATTTAGAAATTAAACCTTTTCAAAATTAAAATCTTTTTCAAATCTTTATCTTGTCTTGTTTTAAATTCTCTCTTTTCTTTTTCAAAACTTTCTAACTAATTCTTCTCTCTCCTAATTTTCGAAATCTCGTCTTCTACCCCTCTTTCTTTTTATTCGAAATTCATTAATTAATTCTTTTTAATTAATTAATTTTAATTTTGGATTAAATAAATAAATAAAACAAAAACAAAAATACTTTAATTCTTCTTCTTCTACTACCTTTCTTCATCATGAACCCAAATGGGAATGAAGAGTTTAGAAGAACTCTGGGATCTTATACAAATCCCACTGCTGACATCTATGGAAGAAGTATTAGCATACCCAATATCAGAGCAAGTAGCTTTCACAAGAGGAACCTACTGAGTTCTTGGCAGATTTCTTAAAGATTGCTGACACAGCACACAATGAGGAAGTAGACTAAGATGTCTACAGACTATTACTCTTTTCTTTTACTGTAAAAGACCAACCAAAGAGGTGGTTAGATAACCAGCCCAAAGCTAGCTTGAAAAATAACCAACCCAAGGATAACCTGAAAACTTGGAAACAGTTAGTAGACAAATTTTTAAATCAATACTTTCCCCCAAGGAAGATGACCCAGTTGAGACTAGATTTTTAAGGCTTCAAACAAGGAGATAGTGAATCTCTTTATAATGCTTGGAAAAGGTATAGAAGGATGCTAAGAAAAATGTCCCACTGAAATATTTTTAGGATGGGTACAATTAGACATCTTCTACTATAGACTTTCAGACATGGCTAAAATATCTTTGGACCACTCTGCTGGTGGTTCCATATATATGTGAAAGACCATTGAAGAGGCTCGCGAGCTTATTGAGACAGTTGCTACTAATCAGCATATGTACTCAGCTGCTGAGACTTCTATGAAAAGAGAGGTTAAGGTAGTATCTACTGAACCTAACCTTCAAAACAGGATGGCCCATTGACTTAGCAACTGCATGCCCTTGCCCAGCAACTGCTGGAACTGCAAGAGGCTTTACGAGAAACTCAAGCTTCTAATAGGAATATAGAAGCCCAGTTGAGTCAAACAAGGCAGTAGTTATCTAAGTAGATAACAGAGGAATGTCAGGCTATTCAACTGAGGCGCGGGAAATCCTTAAACACCCAACCTCAGTACAATAAGAAAGAAAAGCCTAAAGAGAAACACCAGACTATTGTCCAAGACATCTCTGAAGGCATTGAATTCCCAAGAAGGAATGTCATTGGCGTTCAACGCCAAGAAGGGGTATCCATCCCTGGCGTTGAACACCCAAAAAGGATTAGTAGCCCTGGCATTGAACGCCTAGAACGGGGCAGCAATATGGGCGTTGAACGCCCACACAAGGGCGGCCAGTCACATACTGATAATAACCCTCCTAAGCAAGCTAGTAACCCCCCTTCCAATACACAAGGTACTCGGCCTTCATCAATCAAGGTTGATGAGTATAAGGCTAAAATGCCATTTCCTTAGAAGGTCAATCAAGAGGAAAAAGATAAACAGTTTTCTTGCTCTGCAGATTATTGATAAACCCCATTTTTAGGGTTTATCTTGTGCTTAATTTAGGGGATTTTATGACCTTTTACCCACATTTATCAAAGGAAATAGCATCGTGGCAAAAATTGGCCGATTAAGAAATTAATAATAGAAATACTTTGCAAGTACAGTTCTTAACCAGCAAAAATCCGCTTGTCAATTTATAAGAGTTATCACAGATTTAAGAATAAGATACTGGGAGTATGAATCCCAGGTCGTCTCCCAACGAGTTGACAAAAGAGTGCAGCTTATTGGTTAGAGGTTTTTCTAGATATTTTGATTTTGAGAATCAAAAAATTAAATGATTATAAAATTAAGCAATAGAATTTAACGAGAGAATTTATATAATTCAATTAAAAGCCTTGACCGGGAGAAGATTAATTGGAATTTCTATCCTTGTTAGAATTTTCCAAGTGTAATAATAAAAGGTTGTTGCTCTACTTGGTCATGCCTTAATTAATAAGGGAAAGTCAAGTAACTAACTAACCAACTATGTCACAGGTCGTAATCCTTTCCTAAGGAAGAATTAGAGTGAGAGACTAGAGTTGTCAGTCATCAACTACCAATTAGGATTAACACTTGAGTATTCTAACTCAAGGTTCTCCTTTTTAATCAACTCCCAATCAAGTTAGGAAACTACTCCATTAACATAAATATAAACTTCATAGAATTAAAAGGGAGTAAAAGGAAGACATGATAAATAATAATTAAAAATCAATTAAAAATAAAAATAGTTCCTTGCATTAATAAATCCCAAAATGTAACATACTTATCCACACAGGGTTAATGGGCAGTAAAAATTAAAGGAATGAGAAAACAAACTAGAATAATGAAACTTCCACGAGGTAATGATCCTTCTCAGTATCCAAAAGCAAAAGCATGAAACTCTAAAACTATGAATGTGAAGAACCCTAGAGGAAGGAGTAGAATTCTCTCTAAGATTCCAAAAAATAAACTAAAACTATGCGTAATGTCAATGTGTGTTGAGTCTCTGCTGTTCCCTGGCTCTAGTCTGTGTTTCTGGGCCGAAAACTGGGTCCAAACTCGGCCCAAAATCGCCCCTAGCACTTTCTGAAATTTCTGCAGATCGCGCATGTCACGCGTACGCGTCGCTGGCCATCTTCGCGTGTCACGCGTACGCGTCAGGTATGCGCACGCATCGTTGTGCAAATTTTCTTCCACGCGTACGCGTCGGGTACGCGCACGTGTCGTGATGAGTCCAATTCACACCCTATTCAAAAATTGGTTAATTAGTTCTTTTGGCAAGCGCACCAAAATTATCGTCAAGTAATAACCCACAGTGGAGTGGGATCAAATCCACAGAGATTGGCAAATTCAAGCAGTTTTAATTGATTGATGAATTAGTCAAGCGGATCAACAAGATTGTGAAGTGCATAATTGTAAATGACATAAACGTAAAAGACTAGAATATAAAGAAAAGTGATAAAGTGCAGAAATCGAAATAGCAAAATGTAAAGTGCAGAATCATAAATGACTTGAATGTAAATGAGAATGGGGAATTACTGAATGTAAATTTAAGCTATAAAGAAAGGGATAGATAAGAATGAGGAAATTCATTGAGATCAGGAGATGTTGTCTCTTTGGATCAAATCTAGCTTATATCCTCTTCAATCATGCAACTCATTGACCTCTTGGCAATTATGATTGATTGAGCCCCAATCCCATGGTGACTCAATCTCTCAGATCTTGATCAATAGCCCATTCCTTGGTCTAATTGGTCATGAAGAGAGATATGCTTGGTCCCTGATTATACCACACACCATTATAGGTCCAAGTAGAAGGAGGATTATATGTCACATATCCAAACACCAAAACCAAGATTCTACTCAAGTGTGAGAAGGGATTTCAAGTATGGTTTCATGTTTCCTTTCCCAAGGTTCCCATGAAACCCAATTGCATTCAATCTCTTTCCCAAGATAATTGAACACTAAGCATTAAGAACGAAATTCCTTCTAGCAAATCAAAGAGAAGATGAAGAGAAGAAGAATTTCACTATTATCAATCCATCAAGTACAACAGAGCTCCCTCTCTCAATGAGACGGAAGTTAGCTATCATAGCTCAAAAAGTACTCGAAAGTGAAGTCTAAAGTGGATCTAAAACTAACTGCTCAACCTCCTTCTTCGGTACTCCTTGGGGGTATTTATACTACTCCTAGTAAAATAAAAGAATTACAAAAGTAAAAAAGGAAAATTACATTTTGGAGGGAAAAGAAACTCAATAAGTGTGACCTCCCAGCTGGCGTGTGATTGGCGCTCTAGTGGCGTGTCACGTGCTCTTCAATTTTAGCTTGGCGTGCCACGCCAAGCCCTTGAAGTGGCACGCTCATCTTCACTAACAACCTTGGCGTGCCACGCCGTCGAGCTCAAGTGGCACGCCCTAGTCTTTTTCCACCTCTCTTTGCCTCTGGAAACTTGAACTAGCGTGGAACGCTCAGGGTTTGGCGTGCCACGCTCTTGCTCTATGCTTGGCTAAGCTTCTCTGGAAAGTTGAACTAGCGTGGCACGCCCAGGGTCTGGCGTGCCACGCTCCTTTGTGAGTGAGTGGTTCCTCTGTTTGGCGTGCCACGCCACGAACTCAAGTGGCACGCCCCAATGCTTCTTTGCTCTCTGAATGACACTGGTGTGCCACGCCTGGGATTCAAGTGGCACGCCCCATGTAATTGGCCTCCTTCATCCTCTCTGGAAACTTATAACAGCGTGCCACGCCTAAAGGCTGGCATGCCACGCTCATGATCTTGCCTTGGTTCCAGTAGTTGGCGTGCCACGCCTCAGCCTTCAAGTGGCACGCCATAGTGACATGCTTGGATTGGCGTGCCACGCCTTCGATACCAAGTGGCACGTCCAGTCCTTGCTTTTGGTCTCTTTGTGCACTGGCGTGCCACGCCTGGTTGCTCAAGTGGCACGCCTAAGTGAGATTGAGAGGTTGGCATGCCACGCCTTCGACTTCAAGTGGCACGCCCAGTCTTCAATTGCCTTTAGCCCCTTCTTTGGATTATTGTACCAGCGTGCCACGCCATTCTCTTCAAGTGGCATGCCCATGGATTTGTGAAATTTTCCAACTTGGCGTGCCACGCCTGGGTTCTCAAGTGGCACGCCCAAGTGACTTCTTGGAGCTGGCGTGCCACGCCTTCGATACCAAGTGGCACACCATAGTGGGGGTTCTTCATGGAATGGTGGGTTGGCGTGCCACGCCCCTTTGCTCAAGTGGCACGCCCATAGTAGTTGATGGGTTAGGCATGCCACGCCCAATCTGGCGTGCCACGCCCCGTTCGTTTCCTCCATTGTTGCTTCCTGGAACTTTGTACTAGCGTGCCACGCTCACATGCATGCTTGGATCTCCCCTCTGGAATTTAGTACTGATGTGCCACGCCTAGCTCCTGGCGTGCCACGCCAGTGCATTTTTGTGGCGTTTGCTCTTAAGTGGCATGCCAGTTTCACACGCCCAGCTTCTTGTTTGTCTTCTACCCATTTTTTATGCCTTTTTCACCTGAAATTCAGCACAACTCATCTCAAAGTAGTATACCATAATATTCATCAAATAATGCATGAATTGTCCTGATCAAATGAGATTTATGCTCTTTTATGGTCTTCTTTATACAAGAAAGAAGGGTAGATGATGCAAGTCATCACAACACCAAACTTAAGCTTTGCTTGTCCCAAGCAAATTGGTGTGCGAAATCGTGATCATTCCATTCCTTGGTAACGGCACTAAAAACTCAATACGCACGTTCATGATCTTATATTAGTTTCACAACTTCGTACAACTAACCAGCAAGTGCACTGGGTCGTCCAAGTAATAAACCTTACGTGAGTAAGGGTCGATCCCACGGAGATTGTCGGCTTGAAGCAAGTTATGGTCACCTTGTAAGTCTCAGTCAGGCGGATTCAAATATATTAAGAGATTATAGTGGACGAAAATATATAAAATATAAAATAGGATAGTGGTACTTATGTAATTCATTGGTGAGAATTTCAGATAAGCGTATAGAGATGCTTTCATTCCTCTGATCTCTACTTTCCTGCTGTCTTCATCCAATCAATCCTACTCCTTTCCATGACAAGCTTTATGTAGGGCATCACCGTTGTCAATGGCTACTTCCCATCCTCTCTGTGAAAACGGTTCGATGCGCTGTCCCTGCATGGCTAATCATCTGGAGGTTCTCGGTCATACTGGAATAGGATTCACCCTCCTTTTGCGTCTGTCACTACACCCAGTACTCGCGAGTTTGAAGTTCGTCACAGCCATCCCTTCCCGGATCCTACTCGGAATACCACAGACAAGGTTTAGACTTTCCGGATCTCAGGAATGGCCATCCATGGGTTCTAACTTATACCACGAAGACAATAATAACTCGGACTCGGTCCCCTGTATTAGATATCCAAGAGATATCCATTCAGTCTAAGGTAGAATTGAAGTGGTTGTCAGGCACGCGTTCATAAGTTGAGAATGATGATGACTGTCACGATCATCACATCCATCATATTGAAGTGCGAATAAATATCTTAGAAGCGGAATAAGTTGAATTGAGTAGAAAAATAGTAGTACTTTGCATTAATCCTTGAGGAACAGTAGAGCTCCACACCTTAAGCTATGGTGTGTAGAAAATCTACCGTTGAAAGTACATAAGTGATAAGGTCCAGGCATGGCCGAATGGCAAGCCATCCTAAAGGTCTAAGATAGCATAAAACTAATCAAAGATCCTCTACAAAGATAGTAAAAAGTCCTATTTATACTAAACTAGTTACTAGGGTCTACAAAAATGAGTAAATGATGCAGAAATCCATTTTCGGGACCCACTTGGTGTGTGCTTGGGTTGAGCATGAAGCTTTCACGTGGAGAGGTCATTTTTGGAGTTGAACGCCAGTTTGTAACGTGTTTCTGGCGTTGAACTCCACTTTGCAACTTGTTTCTGGCGCTGAACGCCATACTGCAACATGGAACTAGCGTTCAACGCCAGTTTTCATCATCTAAACTCGGGAAAAGTATGGACTATTATATATTTCTGGAAAGCCCTAGATGTCTAATTTCCAACGCAATTGGAAGCGCGCCATTTGGAGTTTTGTAGCTCCAGAAAATCCACTTTGAGTGCAGGAAGGTCAGAATCCAACAGCATCTGCAGTCCTTCTTCAACCTCTGAATCTGATTTTTGCTCAGGTCCCTCAATTTCAGCCAGAAAATACCTGAAATCACAGAAAAATACACAAACTCAAAATAAAGTCCAGAAATGTGAATTTTAATTAAAAACTAATAAAAATATAATGAAAACTAATTAAATCATACTAAAAACATACTAAAAACAATGCCAAAAAGCGTATAAATTATTCGCTCATCACAAATTAATGTGAGTAAGCCTTTATAACTTGAGGCCTTGGCTTTGAATGATTGCAATACAACTAAGAGTAAAACTAAGTGTTCAACACATGTATGAATGTTTTAATGTCATGAAAAGCTCTTGGATCCTTGAGGGTTCTTTCAGGTATAGGCTTTAGGGGTCCTTTCTATTGATTGTCACCTTGAAGTAGTAAGGGTTTGTTTTGCTTTCTTGACCACGACTCTAAGTGTTTTGTCTCAAGACAACCCTTTAATTAGGCTTTCAGTTAGCACTCCCAAACCAGTTGGTTTTAGGGTACTAGGTGTTGAGACACCCCTAAGAATTTACTTGCCCAGGTCTCTTCTTGACACATCTTCACCACAAGCATCTACTAAGATCTTTAATTATTTTTTAGCTTTTTAATGTTTCTCTCTCTTTTTTTTTTCATCCCAGTAGTTGATGCTCAGAGCCTTGGGCCTTTATTGCTTACTACCTCTTGGTTCCATGGATATTCAAGGAACACCCCTTAACCTTCCCTTGTTATACCTTCTAGGACTAGTTGCCCTTTATGACTCATTTTCTGTTTAGTTCACCCAAGGTTCTACACTTAGTTTCTTACTTCTTAGTTTGTTTGATGATCTCTCTTGGCCTTGGTCTCTCTTATTATTTTGCACAACTCACAGTAACTCTTATGGAAACAAGCTCTACTTTTATTTATGTTGAAATGAAGACTTGAAATACATGGCATTTTCTTTCTTGTAATAAAAAAACTCATAAAGACATCAAACAGGAGTTAAAACTAAGCATAAAACATAAACTATCCTAGCATGATTATTTATTCAAAAAGTAAATCAAACAAAAGCTTAAAACAGGATTTCAGAAATTAGAAAGTGTCTACCATGGGACTCAACAACCTTGAGCAGCTTTATCTTTAGTTCATTGGCCCCTTCCCTTTGTCCTTCTTCTTGGAAGGGGAGGAGCCACCTTCATCTGTCTTGGAGGAACCTTCTTGTGCTTTGGCATCCTTGGGCTTCCAAAATCCTAGCCTCTTCATATAGTTCCTTTCATCTTCCTTATGTTTGGCTTGGATTTCCTCTTGTCTTGCACTTAGCTCTTCCATTCCTTGCATGAAGGTTAGGTATCCTGGGTTTAGAGTGGCTACGGCATTACACAAGTGATTCAGCTTCGCTTGTGTATTGATGTCATACTGCATCCTGAATATGGTTCTGGCATCATAGAAATTTCTGAATTCAGCCAAGTTCCTCTGTTTCCATTTGTCTTGCTCTACTATTTTGTCCAGTGGACTTCGCACCTCTCCCCAATCAAATTGTTCTTGCTGCTCCTTGAGGTTCTCAAAACTCCCTTGGAGTTGCTGAATATTTTGGTTGACTTGGTTCCATTGTTGTTGTTGAGTTTCTTTGACTTGATTGACATCTTCCCTCAAGTGGTGTAAGTCTCCCTTTATTTTGGTGTACATCTTCTTGCAATTGTTCCCAGTTGAATCCCTCTGGAAATTGCTGATATTGGTATTGTGGTGGTGGTTGAAGTGCCAGGAAGTGAGGTTGCTCTTCTGCCTCTTCCTCTTCTTGTTGTTGTTGTGGTCCATGAGCATGAGCTCTTCGTTCTCTGGCCCTGTTGAGTGGGTGAACAGCCACCACCTTGGCCATCTTTTTGGCAGTTATGAACTTGTCTTGCTTCACAAGCACCTCATCAATGATCTTTTCAACTCCAGTCTCATCACATAGCCTCTGGAATGATCTCCCTCTCACTCACCCAACCATAGAATTGATTTTGGTTGAATGTGGAGAGGAACTTGTAGTCATTGAAAGAGCTTGAGGATCCAGAGGTTGGTTTCATGGTTTTTCTTTTCTTTGAAGCTGAGCTTTTTGGTGGTGCCATTAGGTTGAGAGAGTGTGTAAAAAATGGGAGTTGCAAGAAAGAATAAGAAAAACAAGGTTTTACTCCAGCACCAAACTTAGGACTTGATTTTCCCAATTGATGCCAGGGCATTTTGGCCAGTTTTACTGACCTTTTCTTTACTATTTTTAGGGTAGTTTCATGCATTTTCTTAGAAAATAAGATAGTTTTGGGTAGATATTCACTTACATCTTCATTCAAGCATACATTGTGCACTTTACATGATTTCATGAGGATTTTGCATGAATTATATGATAAATTGGATAATGCATAACTCATGACTTGGACTAGAACTTTGATGCACTTTGTTGCCTGATTTCAGGACAAAGGAAGCAAAGAAGAACCACATTAGCAGTCACATTAGTCCCACTAACGTGACCTCTAACGTGGAATGGGTGCTAACTTGTAAAGTTAATGAGAAAAGTAATTGCCAATAACGCCCTCGAAGCCATCATAAGCCCACGTTAAGAGTCACGTTAACTAAGTTAACGTGAACTCTAACGTGGAAGAAGACAATAAGGCCAACGTTAGTGACACTCCCCTTTGTCACTAACGTTGGACCAAGCTCATAATTGGCCACGTTAGTTGCCACGTTAACTTAGTTAACGTGGCTTCTAACGTTAAGAAGCAAAAGGGAAGCCAACGTTAGTGACATTCACCTTTGTCACTAACGTTGGCCAAGCTTCCATAAGCCACGTTACCTCCCACGTTAACTTAGTTAACGTGAAAGCTAACGTGAAGAGAGCAATTGGTCGCCAACGTTAGTGACACTTACCTTTGTCACTAACGTTGGGGTGAACCACCAAGAACCACCATGAGCAACGTTAACTCCCACGTTAACTTAGTTAACGTGGAAGCTAATGTGGATAAAGAGACGAGGAGCCAACTTTAGTGACACTTACCTTTGTCACTAACGTTGGAGATGGCTAGCATGACTACGTTAGAAGCCACGTTAACCTAGTTAACGTGGACTCTAACATAAGAAATAGGGGCACATTGGAACGTTAGTGACAAAGGTAAGTGTCACTAACGTTCTCGAGGGATTGGCAAGCTTACGTTAAGAGCCACATTAACTAAGTTAACGTGGACTCTAACGTAGGGAAGGGGGAAACTTATCAACGTTATTGGGAAAGGTAAGTCCCAATAACGTGTGCGAAGGACCAAGAGGCAACGTTAGTGGTAACTTTTGTGCCACTAACGTTGAAGTTAACGTGGCTCATACTTGGGTGAGCAACGTTAGTGAAAAAGGTGATTGTCACTAACGTTCTCGAACCCACACTTTCACTTAACGTTAACACCACTAACGTCCTGAGCTAAAAGTCCCTGCCTACTTCACACTTTCTCTCTGCAAGCAAAGCTAAGCCCAATGAAGAAGATAACTGCTTCAAACTCAAGATCCAAAGGCCCATACCCAAGACTTGAAGAGCCAACTAGAAGATCAGAAGAGTAGTATATATAGGAGTAGCTTTGAATTAGTTAAGGGAGCTGGAAACTTTAGGGAGCCTTTGGCCATAGAACTACTCTCTGTATTTACTTTCTCTAGACTTCTAGTTTTACTTTCAGCATGTATTCTCCATCTTTGTTTTCATTTTCCAGAGCTATGAACAACTAAACCCCTTTTATTGGGTTAGGGAGCTCTGTTGTAATTTGATGGATCAATTTTAGTTTTCATTCTCCTTCTTCTATCTTTTCTCTTGATTTTACTAGAAAGCTTTCGATCTTCATCCAATTGGGTAGTTATCTTGGAAAAGAAGCTATTCATACTTGGATCTCTTCTGAACCTTGAAAGAGGAATGAAGGGATCATGCTAGAAATGCTTTCTCATGCTGGACCAAATTGGGTTTGGATGGATATGTGACTATAATCCTTCCAACACTTGATTTGGGAAATGCATGTGGTATAATCAGTGACCATACTTCATCTCTTCTCATGAGCAATTGACCAAGGAATTGGCTATTGATCAAGATTTGAGAGATTGAATTACAAGGAATTGTAATTCGATCACTTAAGATTGCCAAGGAGATCAATGAATGCATTGATTGAGGAAGAGATGAAAATGAACTTGATCCGGAGAATACAACATCTTCTGAGCCCAATAAATTCCCCATTTCTGATCTTACCCATTCTCTTTAATTTCTACGATTTACTTTTATGAGCAATTGCCCCATTCCCATTTAAGATTCTGCAATTTACTTTCCGCCATTTACATTCAGCTCTTTATTCCTAGCATTTACTATTTCCACTATTTACTTTCCCGCCATTTAATTTTCTGCAATTCTCAACTCAAATTCTGGTTCGCTCAACTAGAACATTCCTTTAATTAAAGTTGCTTGATCAATCAATCTCTGTGGGATTCGACCTCACTATATTGTGAGTTTTTACTTGACGACGAATTCGGTACACTTGCCGAAGGAAATTTGTTGCGAGACGAGTTTTCCACGTATCACCAATCAAGAGAAAGAAGAAAGTAGGAAAGAGATGGTAAAAGGTGAAAAGAGAAAGGAAGGTGAGCGGTGTATGCTCTTCGTGTGTGATTGGGGATTGTTGAAGTGGGAGAGGAGATGGGGAGGTGAGGTTTTTATAAGGGGTGAATGGTGTGGTCGAAGGGTGGAAAATAAAAAGGGTTAAATGTTTTCCTACTTGGGAAGTGGCGCCTAGCGTGGGAAGAGGCGCCAACTCTTTTCTCACAGTGTCTTCTGCATGTGTTGAGTTCCAAAGTGCAAGTACACTTTGACTTCCTTGCTTTGTGAGTTGTTTACCATGTGGGTCCCATCTTCTCTCCTGAAATTGAAACTGAATCCATTAGTAATGACAAAAGAACCCCTTCACATTCCTTCTCATCAAGAGTTATTTGAATTGCAACTGATGGGTGTCCCTTGGGAAACCAAACTTAATCCTTTGGCATCTTAATAAATTGGTTCCATCATTGTGTATTTAATGTGTTCATAAGAATGGAATAACACCAATATTTTTATTTTCTTTGGATTCTAATTCCTTTGAACTCATTAAGCCACGTTTATGTTATTACCCAAAACATTAAGTGCTTTCAAATTGGGTGACTTGTGCTGCTAGGTGATCCTTGGTGATGGCCACACCAAACTTAATCTCTGGGCTTACTCTTCAAAATTAAGCTATTAGTTGTTTGTAAGCCTAGATTAAGTGGGTGGGAGGCCACACCAAACTTAGCAATTTAGCTAGTTCTCAGCCCATTCACTCCTCATTAGTTATGCCTTCATCAAGTTGCAATTCTAGAATAGAAAGAAATAAAAGAGTGTAAAGAAAATCTAGCTACCAAAGCTAATATCAAACTTTCTAATCTACAATTGTAAACTAATCCTAATTTGGTAATGTAACACAAATGTGAGGCTGAAAATTAAACTATCTAAAGCAATAGATTTTAAACTACTTCTAAGAAAGGCAATTAAATCAAAAAGGATAAGGTGTTGGGGTGCCTCCCAACTAGCGCTTCTTTATTGTCATTAGCTTGACATTCCTTCATCTTTAGCTGAGCTTGTAGCTCACTCTCTGCTCCTCTAAGGAGCCTCCCAAGTAGTGTTTGAGTCTATGGCCATTGACAGTAAAAGTTCTCTGAGCCTTGTCCTCCATGAGCTCTACATGTCCATAGGGAAACACCTTGAGTATGGTGAAAGGTCCTGACCATCGAGACTTAAGTTTCCCAGGGAAGAACTTGAGTCTTGAGTTGTAGAGTAACACCTTCTGTCCTTCAGTGAACTCCCTTCTTGCTATCTTTTGGTCATGCCATCTTTTTTGTCTTTTCTTTGTAGATTTTTGCATTCTCATATGCTTGATTTCTAAACTCCTCCAGCTCATTGAGTTGCATTAATCTCTTTTCTCCAACAGCTTGCTCATCATAGTTTAACATTTTTAGAGCCCAAAATGCTCTATACTCAAGTTCAATTGGTAAGTGACAAGCCTTGCCATATACCAGTTGGTATGGAAACATCCCAATGGGAGTCTTATAGGCTATTCTGTAGGCCCATAGTACATCATCCAGCTTCTTAGACCAATCCTTTCTTGAGCTTCCAACAGTTTGTTCAAGGATTCTTTTTAGCTCTCTGTTGGAGATTTCAGCTTGCCAGTTGGTCTGTGGGTGGTGTGGAGTTGCCACTTTGTGCTTTACTCCATATCTGAGGAGGAGTGTCTCGAGTTGTTTGTTTCAGAAGTGTGTCCCTCCATCACTAATGAGAGCTCTGGGAACTCCGAATCTGCTGAAGATGTTCCTTCTCAAGAAGCTTATCACAACTTTGTTGTCATTTGTTGCAGTGGCTATGGCTTCTACCCACCTTAAGACATAATCAACGGCCACCAATATGTAGCTATTTGAGTAGGAGGTTGGGAAGGGTCCCATGAAGTCAATCCCCCATACATCAAATAGCTCCAGCTCTAGTATGAATTACTGTGGCATCTCATTCTTCTTGGTTAGATTACCAGCTCTTTGGCATTCATCACACCTTGACACCATTTCCTTGGCATCCTTAAACATTGTTGGCTAGTAAAATCCGGATTGAAGCACTTTTGCTGCTGTTCTTTCTCCACCGAAGTGACCTCCATATGCGGATCCATGGCACTGCTATAACACTTCCCGACCTTCTTCATTGGATATACACCTTCTTAGGATTCCATTAGCACATTTTTTGAACAAATAGGGGTCATCCCAGATGTAGTGTTTGGAATCCTTAATTAGCTTCCTCCTCATGTGCTTATTGATGTTAGTTGGTAGTTCCCTAATAGCCTTAGAGTTAGCTATGTCTGCAAACCAAGGGGCTACTCCAATCATCATCAATTGTTCATCAGGAAAGCTTTCATTTATTGCTACTTGTTGTATTTCTTCTTGTTGTGGGATCCTTGAGAGGTGGTGGTACGCGGAATCGTGATTACACTTTAATTATGTAAAATTCATCGCTTTTTCTTTCCCTGGTAATGGCGCCAAAAACATGATGCCAAGACCATGGTTCACAACTCCGTGTAACTAACCAGCAAGTGCACTGGGTCGTCCAAGTAATACCTTACGTGAGTAAGGGTCGAATCCCACGGAGATTGTTGGTATGAAGCAAGCTATGGTCACCTTGCAAATCTCAGTTAGGCAGATATAAATTGATAATGGAGTTTTCGAAAATAATATAATAAAATAGGGATAGAAATACTTATGTAATTCATTGGTGAGAATTTCAAGTAAGCGAATGGAGATGCTTTCGTTCCTCTGAACCTCTGCTTTCCTGCTATCTTCATCCAATCAGTCTTACTCCTTTCCATGGCTGGCTTTATGTGATACATCACCATTGTCAACGGCTACTTTTGGTCATCTCTCGGGAAAATGATCCAATGCCCTGTCACGGCACGACTAATCGTCTGGAGGCATCACCCTTGTCAATGGATTCATCTTATCCTCTCAGTGAAAATGATCAACGCACCCTGTCACGGCACGGCTATTCATCTGTCGGTTCTCGATCATATCCACTTCCGGGACCCATTTGGTGTGTGCTTGGGCTGAGCTTTGAGTGTTACACGTGTAGAGGTCTTTCTTGGAGTTGAACGCCAGCTTTTGTGCCAGTTTGGGCGTTCAACTTTGGTTTTGGCTCCTTTTCTGCCGCTGGATGTCAGATTTGGGCAGAAAACACATAATTGGGTGAACCTTTTTAGATTGTGACTCAGCTTTGCTAAAGTCCCCAATTAGAGGTGTCCAGGGTTCTTAAGCACACTCTTCTTTTGCTTTGGACCTTGACTTTAACCATTCAGTCTCAAGTTTTCACTTGACACCTACACGCCACAAGCACATGGTTAGGGACAGCTTGGTTTAGCCGCTTAGACAAGGATTTTATTCCTTTAGGCCCTCCTATCCACTAATGCTCAAAGCCTTGGGATCCTTTTTATTTGCCCTTGCCTTTTGGTTTTAAGGGTTATTGGCTTTTTGCTCTTGCCTCTTTCTATTTTTTTCTAATTTTTTTTCGCCCTTTTTTTTTCTGCAAGCTTTGTTCTTTGCTGCTTTTTCTTGCTTCAAGAATCATTTTTATGATTTTTCAGATTATCAAATAACATGTCTCCTAGTCATCATTCTTTCAAGAGCCAACATATTTAACATTCTCAAACAACAACTTTAAAAGACATATTCACTGTTCAAGCATTCATTCAGAAAACAAGAAGCATTGTCACCACATCAATATAATTAAGCTAAGTTCAAGGATAACTTCGAAACGCATGTACTTCTTGTTCTTTTGAATTAAAACATTTTTCATTTAAGAGAGGTGATGGATTCATAGGATATTCATAACTTTAAGACATAGTTACTACTACTAATGATCATGTAATGAAGACACAAACATAGATAAGCACATAACATAGAAAACGAAAAACAGAAGAAATAAGAGCAAGGAATGAATCCACCTTAGTGATGGTGGCGTTTCCTTCTTGAGGAACCAATGATGTCCTTGAGTTCTTCTATGTCTCTTCCTTGTCTTTGTTGCTCCTCCCTCATTGCTTTTTGATCTTCTCTTATTTCATGAAGCATGATGGAGTGCTCTTGATGTTCCACCCTTAGTTGTCCCATATTGGAACTCAATTCTCCTAGGGAGGTGTTGATTTGCTCCCAATAATTTTGTGGAGGAAAGTGCATTTGAGGCATCTCCGGGATCTCATGGAAATGAGCTTCTTGCACCTCTTGAGCTCCATGACTGGGCTCTCTTGCTTGCTCCATCTTTTTCTTAGTGATGGGCTTCTCTTCCTTAATAGGAATGTCTCCTTCTATGAAAGCTCCAGCTGAGTAGCATAGATGGCAGATAAGATGAGGAAAAGCTAGCCTTGCCATGGGGATGACTTTTCGGCTATTTTGTAGAGTTCACTAGAGATGACTTCATGAACTTCTATTTCCTCTCCAATCATGATGCTATGAATCATGATGGCCCGATCCACAGTAACTTCAGATCGGTTGTTAGTGGGAATGATTGAGCATTGAATGAACTCCAACCATCCTCTAGCCACAGGCTTGAGGTCCAATCTTCTTAGTTGAACCGGCTTGCCTTTGGAGTCAATCTTCCATTGAGCTCCTTCTACACATATGTCCATAAGGACTTGGTCCAACCTTTGATTAAAGTTGACCCTTCTAGTGTAGGGGCGTTCATCTCCTTGCATCATGGGCAAGTGAAACGCCAACCTCACATTCTCCGGACTAAAATCTAAGTATTTCCCCCGAACCATTGTAACATAGTTCTTTGGATCCAGGTTCTTACTTTGATCATGGTTCTTGGTGATCCATGCATTAGCATAGAACTCTTGAACTATTAGGATGCCGACTTGTTGGATGGGATTTGTTAGAACTTCCCAACCTCTTCTTAGAATTTCATGTCGGATCTCCGGATACTCATTTCTTTTGAGTTTGAAAGGGACCTCAGGGATCACCTTCTTCTTGGCCACAACATCATAGAAGTGGTCTTGATGGGCTTTGGAGATGAACCTTTTCATCTCCCATGACTCGGAGGTGAAAGCCTTTGTCTTCCCTTTCCCCTTTCTAGAGGATTTTCCGGTCTTAGGTGCCATCAATGGTAATGGAAAAACAAAAAGCTTATGCTTTTACCACACTAAACTTAGAATTTTGCTCGCCCTCAAGCAATAAAAGAAAAAATAGATGAAGAAGAAGAAGAAATGGAGGAGAGGGAGAGTGGGGAGTGTTTCAGCCAAGAAGGGTGTAGAGGGGTGTGTTGTGTGAATTTGATGAAGAATGGAGGGCTTTATATAGGGAAGGGAGGGGGGAAAGTTTCGGCCATATGGGTGGGTTTGGGTGGGAAATTGGTTTTGAATTTTGAAGGTAGGTGGAGTTTATGAGGTAGGTTTATGGGGAAGAGTGGATGGATGTGAGTGGTGAAGAGGTGATGGGGAAGAGAATTTGAGGTTATTGGTGAAGGGTTTTTGGGGAAGAGTGTTTATGGGGTTGTGTGAAAGAGAGTGGTGAGGAGAAGTGAGTGGAGGTAGGTGGGGATCCTGTGCGGTCCACAGATCCTGAGTGGATCCTGTGTGGTCTACAGATCCTAAGTGGATCCTGTGGGGTCCACAGATCCTGAGGTGTTTAAGGATTTACATCCCTGCACCCATTAGGCATGTAAAAATGCCTTAGCACACAACTCTGGGCGTTCAGCGCAAGGTTGGTGGCCATTTTGGGCGTTCAACGCCCATTTGTGTGCCATTTCTGGCGTTGAACGCCAGAACCATGCCTGTTCTGGCGTTCAGCGCCCAGAAGCTGCCCATTTTGGGCGTTCAGCGCCAGAACCATGCTCTGTTCTGGCGCTGAACGCCAGACAGATGCTCCTCCAGGGTGTGATTTTTCTTCTGCTATTTTTGATTCCGTTTTCAATTTTTATATTTATTTTGTGACTCCACATGATCATGAACCTATAAAGACATATAACTAAGAAAAATATAGTTAGATAAATAAAAATTGTGTTGCCTCCCAACAAGCGCTTCTTTAATGTCAATAGCTTGACATTGGGCTCTCATGGAGCCTCACAGATGTTCAGAGCATTGTTGAAACTTTCCAACACCAAACATAGAGTTTGGATATGGGAGTTCAACACCAAACTTAGAGTTTGGTTGTGGTCTCCCAACACCAAACTTAGAGTTTGACCGTGGGGGCTTGGGTTGACTCTGCTTTGAGAGAAGCTTTTCATGCTTCCTCTCCATGGTTGCAGAGGGAGATCCTTGAGTTTTAAACACAAGGGAGTTCTCATTCCATTGAAAGACTATTTCACCTCTGTCAACATCAATCACAGCTCTTGCTGTGGCCAGGAAAGGTCTTCCTAGGATGATGGATTCATCCTCTTCCTTTCCAGTATCCAGGACTATGAAATCAGCAGGGATGTAAAGGCCTTCAACCTTTACTAAAACGTCCTCTACTTGTCCATATGCCTGTTTTCTTGAATTATCTGCCATCTCTAATGAGATTCTAGCAGCTTGCACCCCATAGATTCCAAGTTTCTCTATTACAGAGAGGGGCATGAGGTTTATTCCTGAACCAAGGTCACAT
>NC_029787.2:65073055-65076131 GCF_000816755.2 Arachis ipaensis
TTATGTCAATGGCCTTGCACTCTCCTTTTGGATTCTCTTTTGTATTGCTTGGGAGAGTACTAGGAGGGATTTCAGTGATCCTTTTACTCAGCTGGCCCACTTGTGCTTCCAAATTTCTAATGGAAGACCTTGTTTCATTCATGAAGTTCAAAGTGGCCTTGGATAGATCAGAGACTAGATTTGCTAAATTAGAAGCATTTTGTTCAGAGTTCTCTGTCTGTTGCTGAGTGGATGATGGAAAAGGTTTATTATTGTTAAACCTGTTTCTTCCACCATTATTAAAGCCTTGTTGAGGCTTTTGATCCTTCTATCAGAAATTTGGATGATTTCTCCATGATGAGTTATAGGTGTTTCCATAAGGTTCACCTAAGTAATTCACCTCTGCTATTGCAGGGTTCTCAGGATCATAAGCTTCTTCTTCATAAGAAGCCTCTTGAGTACTGTTGGATGCAGCTTGCATTCCATGCAGACTCTGAGAGATCATATTGACTTGCTGAGTCAATATTTTATTCTGAGCCAATATGGCATTCAGAGTATCAACTTCAAGAACTCCCTTCTTCATAGGCGTCCCATTACTCACAGGATTCCTTTCAGAAGTGTACATGAACTGGTTATTAGCAACCATGTCAATGAGTTCTTGAGCTTCTGCAGGCGTTTTCTTTAGGTGAATGGATCCACCTGCAGAAGTGTCCAGTGACATATTTGATAGCTCAGATAAACCATCATAGAATATATCCAATATGGTCCATTCTGAAAGCATGTCAGAAGGACACTTTTTGGTCAACTGTTTGTATCTTTCCCAAGCTTCATAGAGGGATTCACCTTCTTTCTTTCTGAAGGTTTGAACATCAGCTCTAAGCTTGCTTAGCTTTTGAGGAGGAAAGTACTTGGCTAAGAAAGCCGTGACCAGCTTATCCCAAGAGTTCAGGCTATCCTTAGGTTGAGAGTCTAACCATACTCTAGCTCTGTCTCTTACAGCAAAAGGGAAAAGCATGAGCCTGTAGACTTCAGGATCTACTCCATTAGTCTTAACAGTATCACATATCTGCAAGAATTCAGTTAAGAACTGAAAAGGATCTTCAGATGGAAGTCCATGAAACTTGCAGTTTTGCTGCATCAGAGAAACTAATTGAGGTTTCAGCTCAAAGTTGTTTGCTCCAATGGCAGGAATGGAGATGCTTCTTCCATGTAAAATGGAATTAGGTGCAGTAAAGTCACCAAGCATCCTCCTTGCATTATTATTATTTTCGGCTGCCATCTCCTCTTCCTGTTTGAAAATTTCTGAAAGGTTTTCTCTGGATTGTTGTAATTTAGCTTCTCTTAATTTTCTCTTCAGAGTCCTTTCAGGTTCTGGATCTGCTTTAACAAGAATATTCTTGTCCTTGCTCCTGCTCATATGACAAAGAAGAGGGCACAGAAAAAATAATAATAATAATATGGATCCTTTATACCACAGTATATAGATCCCTTTGTGAGTGGAAGAAAAGAAGGGGAGATAAAGAATGTAATGTAATGGAAGAAACACAACTGTGAGGATGGTTGAGATGTGAGATGAGATGTTAGTAGATGAATGAATAAATAGAATAAGATGGGAGAGGGATAATTTTCGAAAAATATTTTTGAAAAAGAGTTAGTGATTTTCGAAAATGGTTTTTGAAAAATGTTAGTATTTTTCAAAAATTTTTTTAAAATCAAAAATAAAAAGAAGAATAATTAGTTAATTAAAAAGAAATTTTTGAAAAAGAGGGAAGATATTTTCGAAAATTAGAGAGAGAGAGAGAGTTAGGTATGCAAGACACCAAACTTAGAATTCTTTAATGCTTAGACACTAAGAATTCAAGAATGCATATGAAAAACAATAAAAGACACAAAACAAAAAATCATCAAGATCAAACAAGAATACTTACCAAGAACAACTTGAAGATCATGAAGAACACTATGAATGCATGAGAATTTTCGAACAATGCAAGATGCACATGCAATTGACACCAAACTTATGACATGACTCATGACTCAAAAAAGAAACACAAAAAATGTTTTTGATTTTTATGATTTTCTAATTTTTTTGGATTTTTTTCGAAAATTATATGAAAAAGAAAAAATAAGGATTCCAAAATTTTTAACATGAATTCCAGGAATCTTGCATTCTTAGTCTAAAGCTTCAGTCCAGGAATTAGACATGGCTCACTAGCTAGCCAAGCTTTCAATGAAAGCTCCGGTCCAAAACACTAGACATGGCCAATGGCCAGCCAAGCTTCAGCATGTAATTCAGACATGACACGCCTGACATACTCATTCCCAAAGGAATTAGACATGGCTTTACAGCCAGCCAGGCTTCAACATGCTTCATGAAACACTAGAATTCATTCTTAAAAATTTTGAATAAATTTTTTTTGAAAACATTTTTATAAATTTTTTTTTCGAAAACATGTGAGAAAATTTTGAAATATTTTTTTTTGAAAAATTTTTGAAAAGAAAACAAAAAAGAAAATTACCTAATCTGAGCAACAAGATGAACCGTCAGTTGTCCAAACTCAAACAATCCCCGGCAACGGCGCCAAAAACTTGGTACGCGGAATCGTGATTACACTTTAATTATGTAAAATTCATCGCTCTTTCTTTCCCTGGTAATGGCGCCAAAAACATGATGCCAAGACCATGGTTCACAACTCCGTGTAACTAACCAGCAAGTGCACTGGGTCGTCCAAGTAATACCTTACGTGAGTAAGGGTCGAATCCCACGGAGATTGTTGGTATGAAGCAAGCTATGGTCACCTTGCAAATCTCAGTTAGGCAGATATAAATTGATAATGGAGTTTTCGAAAATAATATAATAAAATAGGGATAGAAATACTTATGTAATTCATTGGTGAGAATTTCAGGTAAGCGAATGGAGATGCTTTCGTTCTTCTGAACCTCTGCTTTCCTGCTATCTTCATCCAATCAGTCTTACTCCTTTCCATGGCTGGCTTTATGTGATACATCACCATTGTCAACGGCTACTTTCGGTCATCTCTAGGGAAAATGATCCAATGCCCTGTCACGGCACGGCTAATCGTCTGGAGGCATCACCCTT
>NC_029787.2:65076160-65099071 GCF_000816755.2 Arachis ipaensis
CTAATACAATAGTAAGATGTCCTATTTATAATAAACTAGCTACTAGGGTTTACATGAGTAAGTAATTGATGCATAAATCCACTTCCGGGGCCCACTTAGTGTGTGCTTGGGCTGAGCTTTGAGTGTTACACGTGTAGAGGTCTTTCTTGGAGTTGAACGCCAGCTTTTGTGCCAGTTTGGGCGTTCAACTCTGGTTTTGGCTCCTTTTCTGCCGCTGGATGTCAGATTTGGGCAGAAAACTGGCGTTTTACGTCGTCTATTCTTGGCCAAAGTATAGACTATTATATATTTCTAGAAAGCCCTGGATGTCTACTTTCCAACGCAATTAGAAGCGCGCCATTTCGAGTTCTGTAGCTCCAGAAAATCTACTTTGAGTGCAGGGAGGTCAGAATCCAACAGCATCAGCAGTCCTTCTTCAACCTCTGAATCTGATTTTTGCTCAAGTCCCTCAATTTTAGCCAGAAAATACCTGAAATCACAGAAAAACACACAAACTCATAGTAAAGTCCAGAAATATGAATTTAACATAAAAACTAATGAAAACATCCCTAAAAGTAACTAGATCCTACTAAAAACATACTAAAAATAATGTCAAAAAGCGTATAAATTATCCGCTCATCAGGTGGTCAGCTACCTTGTTCTCTGCTCCGCTTCTATCTTTAATCTCAATATCAAATTCTTGGAGCAGCAGGATCTACCTTATTAGTCTGGGCTTAGATTGTTGTTTGGTAAGCAAGTATTTGAGTGCTGCATGATCAGTGAACACAATTACTTTTGAGCCAATAAGATATGATCTAAACTTGTCAAAAGCAAAAACTATGGCTTAATGTTCTTTCTCCATGGTGGTATAGTTCTTTTGATTCTCATTAAGGACCTTGCTAGCATAGTAAATAACATGTACTAGCTTGTCTTTCCTCTGTCCTAGAACAGCACCAACAGCAAAATCAGATGCATCAAACATTAGTTCAAAGGGAAGATCCTAGCTTGGTGGTGCTATAATAGGTGCAGAGGAGAGTTTCTTTTTAAGTTCATCAAAGGCTACCATGCACTCTCTATCAAAAACAAAGGGAGTATTTGAGACAAGCAGGTTGCTAAGGGGTTTTGCAATCTTTGAAAAATCTTTGATAAACCTCCTATAGAACGCAGCGTGTCCCAAAAAACTTCTGATTGCTTTGACATTGCAAGGTGGAGGTAATTTTTCAATTACTTCCACTTTTTCCTTGTCCACTTCTATGCCATCTTTTGAAATATTGTGACCAAGAACCACCCCTTCAGTCACCATAAAATGGCACTTCTCCCAGTTTAAAACCAGGTTGGTTTCTTGACACCCTTTTAGCACAAGAGCAAGATGGTATAGGTAATCGGAATATGAGTTCCTAAACACAGAGAAGTCGTCCATAAATACTTCTATGAACTTCTCAATCATGTCTGAAAAAATGGAGAGCATGCACCTTTGGAATATTGCAGGTGCATTGCACAATCCAAAGGGCATTCTCCTATAAGCAAAGACACCATATGGACAAGTAAATGAAGTTTTATCCTGACCCTTGGGGTCTACAACAATTTGATTGTAGTCCGAATACCCATCTAGGAAGCAATAATACTCATGTCCTGCCAATCTTTCAATCATCTGGTCGATGAAAGGTAGGGGAAAGTGATCCTTCCAGGTGGCTTCATTAAGTTTCCGGTAGTCAATGCACATACGCCATCCGGTCACTATCCTTGTGGGTATCAATTCATTCTTCTTATTTGCCACAATAGTGATCCCTCCCTTCTTAGGGACTACTTGCACCGGGCTTACCCAAGGGCTGTCTGAGATGGGGTAGATCACCCCTGCTTGCCACAATTTCAACACTTCTTTCAGAACTACTTCATTCATAGTTGGGTTCAGCCTCCTTTGTTGTTGCCTTGAAGGTTTGGCATCTTCTTCAAGCAGGATTTTATGCATATACATTGAAGGACTGATCCCTTTTAAATCTGCAAGTGTCCAGCCTATGGCATCCTTGTGTTGTCTCAGCACTTAGATAAGCTCCTCTTCTTGTTCCTTACTCAGACTTGAATTTATGATCACTGGGTGAGTGTTGTTAGCACCCAGATATGCATATTTCAAGCTGGCTGGTAAGGTTTTCAGCTCTAGTTTTGGTGACTCTGCATCTTTGTTGTCTGTAGTGGTTGGCATGATTGAGTTTCTCATGGTTGCTTGTGGTAGTTCTTCATCTGGTTCTTGTTCCAGCTCAATGGTTCCTCCACATTGTTCTTCTTCCAAGACTTCTTGAACTATCTGTTCCATGGTGTCTACCAGCATACATTCTCCTATGGATTCCTTGGGGTAACTCATTGCTTTAAAGACGTTGAAGACCATTTTTTCTTCATGCAACCTCAAGACTAGTTCCCCTTTTTGCACATCAATGATGGCTCCAACAGTAGCTAGAAATGGTCTTCCTAAGATAATTGATGTGTTGGCCTCTTCTTCCATGTCCAGCACAACAAAATTAGCAGGGAAAATGAATTCTCCTACTTTCACTAGCAAGTCTTGCACCACCCCATGTGGAAACTTAAATGTTCTGTCAGCCAATTGGAGTGCCATTCTTGTCGTCTTGGCTTCCTCAATCCTCATCCTTCTCATCATGGTTAGGGACATAAGATTTATGCTAGCTCCCAAATCACACAAAGCTTTCTCAATAGTGATATCCCCTATGATGCAGGGGATTTGAAAACTCCCTAGGTCTTTCAACTTTTGAGGTAGCTTCTTCTGTATGATGGCACTACACTCCTCAGTCAATACTATGGTCTCTTTTGCTTCCCAGTTCCTCTTTTTGGTTATAAGGTCCTTAAAAAATTTGGCATAGAGTGGCATTTGTTCTAATGCCTCAGCAAATGGTATGTTGATTTAGAGCCTCTTGAAGATCTCTAGGAACTTAGAGAATTGGCCATCCTTCCCACCTTTTCCTAGTCTTTGTAGGTATGGTGCTTTTGGCACATAAGGCTTCAAAATTGGTTTTGGTGGAGGTGGAGTAGGGATCTCTTCTTCATCCTTAGTCTCATGCTTTTCTGCAACTTCTTCATGGTTGTCTTTGATTGGGGTTCCTTCCTCCACAACCTTCCCACTTCTTAGGGTAATGGCCTTGCATTCCCCTCTTGGGTTAGCCATGGTATCACTGGAAAATGTGTGTGTGAGGAGTGAGATTTGCTTGGATAAAATCCCCACTTGTGCTTCCAACTTTGAGATCGCTGCGCCTTGATTTTTCAGATTTGACCTATATTTCTCTTGATTAGTGTCTATCCTTCTTTCAGTTTGTGCTTGTCTGTCCATGAGGGTGGAGACTGCCCCAGTAATCTGTGATGACAGTTTGTGCTTGATTTCACATGGTTGCATAGTTGAGGATGGTGCATCTTGATTGAGGTTGTTGTGTATGGGTTGGTTACTATGATATAATGTGTTTTGTAAGTTATGATAGGGTCTATGGTTCCCTGTTTGATGGTTGGGGTTGTGGTTGGAATGCTGATTTGATGAATAAAGTTTGTTGTGATCCTGGTTGTGGTTTTGTTGATTTCCCCACCCAAAATTTGGGTGGTTCCTCCAACCTGGGTTGTACGTCTTAGAGTGTGGGTCATATGGTGGTCTGGACGAGTTGTTCACATAATTAGCTTGTTCTCAGTCACCTTCAGATTCTGGTGCATTCCCTTCTTATTGAGGGATTTGGTCTTGAATGACTGAGGCTTGATTGGCTTCCATCCTCTTGGTTAAAGCTGCTATTTGAGCTACAATTGCCTTGTTCTGAGCTAACAAAACATCTACAGAGTTGAGTTCTAGCACTCCCTTCTTATGAGTCCTTTCTGAAGCATAGAAATACTCATTTTCAGCTACAGTTTCAATGACATCTATGGCCTCTTCAATGGTTTTCTTTTTGTTGAGTGAGCCTCCTGAAGAATGATCTACTGTCTTCTTTACTTCATAGGATAGCCCCTCATAAAAGATATGTAGTTGTACACACTCATTGAACATTTCCAGTGGGCATCTTCTTGTCAGATCTTTGAATCTCTCCCATGCCTCATAGAGTGTTTCTCCATCTTGTTATCTGAAGGTTTGCACCTCAGCTCTCAGCCTGTTGATTCTTTATGGAGGGTAAAATCTTGCAAGGAATCTGTTCATGACCTCCTCCCATGTAGTTAGGCTATCCTTGGGGAATGATTCCAACCACTTTACTGCCTTATCTCTGAGTGAGAAAGGGAACAAAAGTAGTTTGTAGATGTCAGGGTGTACCCCATTGGACTTTACAGTATCACATATTCTCAAGAATTTGCTGAGATGCTGATTAGGGTCTTCTTGGGCACTTCCTCCATATGAGCAATTATTCTGAACAAGTGTGATGAGCTGAGGCTTCAACTCAAAATTATTGGCATGAATTGTTGGCTTTAGGATGCTGCTACCACAATTTCTTGGGTTTGGGTTGATGTAGGAGCCTAAGACTATTCTTTCTTGCCCAGCATGATTTCCAGCCTCCTCTTCAACATGGTTATGTGCTTCTTCTTCCATGGTGGTTTCTAGATTTTCCTCCACTAGTTCCTCCCCAATTATGCCTTTGCCTCTTGCTTCCCTCCTTCGCCTAAGGAAGGTCCTCTCAATTTCACTATCAAAGGAAGATGAAGTCTCTCCTCTTCTTCCTATCATACAATTGGCAAATAACCAGCAGAGAACAAGTGTAGTGGGGGAAACCTTGTTGAGAATAGTGGTTAGCTTTGTTGGTGCAATTAATCGAACAGTTAGAAGAGTGGAAATATGGATGATGAATAAAAATAATCAAAGAAGAAAGAAATAGAACTCAAAATAAAAAAATAAAAGGCGCTAAATAAAATAAAATAACAAGGAATCTAAATTGCTTAATCTAGCTTTCCAATCAATTTAATCACTGTCAAATTTAAGCCAATCCCCGGCAACGGCGCCATAAAACTTGATGAGTCCAAATCACACCCCATTCAAAAATTGGTGAATTAGTTCTTTTAGCAAGAGCACCAAAATTATTGTCAAGTAATAATCCACAGTGGAGTGGGATCGTATCCACAGAGATTGACAAATTCAAGCAGTTTTAATTGATTGATGAATTAGTCAAGCGGATCAACAAGATTGTGAAGTGCAGAATTGTAAATGACATAAACGTAAAAGACTAGAATATAAAGAAAAGCGATAAAGTACAGAAATCGAAATAGCAGAATGAAAAGTGCAGAATCGTAAATGACTTGAATGTAAACGGGAATGGGGAATTACTAAATGTAAATTTAAGCTATAAAGAAAGGGATAGATAAGAATGAGGAAATTCATTGAGATCAGGAGATGTTGTCTCTTTGGATCAAATCTAGCTTATATCCTCTTCAATCATGCAACTCATTGACCTCTTGGCAATCATGATTGATTGAGTCCCAATCCCTTGGTGACTCAATCTCTCAGATCTTGATCAATAGCCAATTCCTTGGACTAATTGCTCATGAAGAGAGATATGCTTGGTCCCTGATTATACCACAAACTATTATAGGTCCAAGTAGAGAGAGGATTATATGTCACATATCCAAACACCAAAACCCAAATTCTACTCAAGTGTGAGAAGGGATTTCAAGCAGGTTTCATGTTTCCTTTCCCAAGGTTCCCATGAAACCCAATTGCATTCAATCTCTTTCCCAAGATAATTGAACACTAAGCATTAATAACGAAATTCCTTCTAGAAAATCAAAGAGAAGATGAAGAGAAGAAGAATTTCACTATTATCAATCCATCAAGTAAAACAGAGCTCCCTTTCTCAATGAGAGGGAAGTTAGCTACTCATAGCTCAAAAAGTACTTAAAAGTGAAGTGTAAAAGTGGAGCTAAAACTAACTGCTCAACCCCCTTCTTCAGTACTCCTGGGGGGTATTTATACTACTCCTAGTAAAATAAAAGAATTACAAAAGTGAAAAAGAAAAATTACATTTTGGAGGGAAAAGAAGCTCAATAAGTGTGACCTCCCAGCTGGCGTGTGATTGGCGCTCTAGTGGTGTGTCACGTGCTCTTCAATTTTAGCTTGGTATGCCACGCCCAGCCCTTCAAGTGGCATGCTCGTCTTCACTAACAACCTTGGCGTGCCACGCCTTTGAGCTCAAGTGGCACGCCCTAGTCTTTTTCCACTTCTCTTTGCCTCTGGAAACTTGAACTAGCGTGGCACGCTCAGGGTTTGGCGTGCCACGCCCTTGCTCTATGCTTGGCTAATCTTCTCTGGGAAGTTGAACTAGCGTGGCACGCCCAGGGTCTGGTGTGCCACGCCCCTTTGTGAGTGAGTGGTTCCTCTGTTTGGTGTGCCACGCTACGAACTCAAGTGGCACGCCCCAATGCTTCTTTGCTTTCTGAATGACACCGGCGTGCCACGCCTGGGATTCAAGTGGCACGCCTAAGTGAAGAATAGTGAGTGGTGTGCCACGCCTTCGATACCAAGTGGCACGCCCCATGTAATTGGCCTCCTTCATCCTCTCTAGAAACTTATACCAGCGTGCCACGCCTAAAGGCTGGTATGCCATGCTCATGATCTTGCCTTGGTTCCAGTAGTTGGCGTGCCACGCCTCAGCCTTCAAGTGGCACGCCATAGTGACATGCTTGGGTTGGCATGCCACGCCTTCGATACCAAGTGGCACGCCCAGTCCTTGCTTTTGGTCTCTTTGTGCACTGGCGTGTCACGCCTGGTTGCTCAAGTGGCATGCCTAAGAGAGATTGAGAGGTTGGCGTGCCACTCCTTCGACTTCAAGTGGCACGCCCAGTCTTCAATTGCCTTCATCCCCTTCTCTGGATTATTGTACCAGCGTGCCACGCCATGCTGTTCAAGTGGCACGCCCATGGATTTGTGAACTTTTCCAGCTTGCCGTGGTACGCCTGGGTTCTCAAGTGGCACGCCCAAGTGACTTCTTGGAGCTGGCGTGCCACGCCTTCGATACCAAGTGGCACGCCGTAGTGGGGGTTCTTCTTGGAATGGTGGGTTGGCGTGCCACGCCCCTTTGCTCAAGTGGCACGCCCATAGTAGTTGATGGGTTAGGTGTGCCACGCCCAACCTGGCGTGCCATGCCCCATTCGTTTCCTCCATTGTTGCTTCCTGGAACTTTGTACTAGCATGCCACGCCCAGTCCCTGGCGTGCCGCGCTCACATGCATGCTTGGATCTCCCCTCTGGAATTTAGTACTGACGTGCCACGCCTAGCTCCTGGCGTGCCACGCCAGTGCATTTTTATGGCGCTTGTTCCTAAGTGGCACGGCAGTTTCACACGCCCAGCTTTTTGTTTGACTTCTACCCATTTTTGATGCCTTTTTCACCTGAAATTCAGCACAACTCATATCAAAGTAGTGTACCATAATATTCATCAAATAATGCATGAATTGTACTGATCAATTGAGATTTATGCTCTTTTATGGTCTTCTTTATTCAAGAAAGAAAGGTAGATGATACAAGTCATCACGTCGGTGTGCAGAACTCCAATTCGTGCGCACGCGTGAGCCATGCGTGCGCGTCGCTTCTCGTTGGTTGTCTCCTTTATTTCTTGTTCTCCTTCTATTTTTGCAAGCTTCCTCTCCATCCTCTAAGCCATTCCTGCCCTGTAAATCCTGAAAGCACTGAACACACGGATCACGGCATCGAATGGTATGAAAGGACATTAAGAATACCCAATTTAAAGGCTTAAAAAGCAAGTTTTCAATCATAGAGCATAATTAGGAAGGAATTGTCAAATCATGCAAATAGTATGAATAAGTGAGTAAAGAGTTGATAAAAACGACTCAAATTAGCACAAGATAAATCGTGAAATAGTGGTTTATCAAACTCCCCACACTTAAACATTAGTATGTCCTCATGCTAAGTTCAAGAAGATAAAAGGAATGAATGGGGGAAAGTAAGACTCATGAAATACAATGCAATGCAACCTATGTATGAATGCAACTATATACTGAGATGATTCTGTCTACTTGGTTAAAAGTAAACAAGTTCTCCAAGATAAACATGAATCAGATTCCACTAATTCAAATCATACAATAAAAACAAGTAAACTTGCAAGAAGATAGCTCGTGAAAGCAGGGAACATAGAATCAAGCGTTGAACCCTTACTGGTAGTGTATATCACTCCAATCTCTCAAGTGTCCAGGGTTAATTACTCTACTCTTCTCTAATCATGCTTTCTAAACTTTGTTCTTCATCTAAGCAATCAACAAAAATTTAGTATACCAATGCAAATATCATGAGGTCTTTTCAGGGTTGTAATGGGGCTAAGGTAAGGGTGAGGATACATGTATGGTAAAGTGAGCTATAATATGAATCTTTGACTAACCTAAGCTCTTACCTAACACACACACACACATTCTAAAATTGTGCCTAGCTACCCAAGATTCCCACTTTTGTATTTTTCACATACTCTTGTACCAAATTTTCTTTAATTTTACCACATATGCATTGATCTTTTATTAAACGTAACAATTGGGGTACTTTTGTCCCCCTATTCACTTATTTATTTATTTAATTGAATATTTTTGGTTTTTTTAATTGAATCATAAAAGCAAACATACTTTATCAATGCACATGAATTTTTAATTTTCTGGTCTCACATAAGTGGATACCCAAATTTCCAATATTTTGTAATTGAAACACTGTATACTCTCATCAACCCAAGTTCCCAAAGTTTTCCACACTTAATTTATACAAAATCTCTAACTTAAGCAAACCAAAGATTCATTTGGGGTAATTAATTGTTTTTCCGCTTAAGGCTAGTGATGTGGTAAGATATAGAACAAATGGGGATCAAAAGGCTCAAGGTGGCTAACAAAGATAATTGAAAGGGTAGGCTATTTGGAATAAGTGAGATACTAACAAAATGATGGCCTCAATCTTATGCAAGCATGTAAATATTCTAAACAATGGACATATAGAATATAACAAAATATAGATTACAATCATAGAGAAGAAAACACACAAGAATAAAATATTATGGTTAAATAATGTAACCATGTAATTAAGCTCAAGTCTCACAGGTTGTGTGTTCTTTGCTATAACCTATGTTCCAACTACAAGCTTCTAACAAGTTTGACATGAATTTTCAATTTAAATTAGTGAAATGCTGTAAAATAAAAAACAAGTTTTTAAAGAAGCTCATTACTTTAACCAAGCAAAATATACATGCAAACAATTATTAACATGCAATCTATCCTAACTAATCAAAAGAAAAACTAAAAATGTTGGTGTTAAGAGCTAGAGAAGTTACCTCCAGAAGTCAGGGACTGACCTCCCCACACATAAAGATTGGCACGGTCTTCCGTGCCATCAGTAAGGAGCAAGGGATGGCTGGAAGCGTTGCCTTCAGTGTCTGGTTCGCCTTGGCTGCCTGTGCTACTGGATGAAGGGGAGTTTGGGGTGTCCTTTGGTTCTGGAGGTGGGTGTGTACCAAGTATGAGTTCCTTCAGGTAGTTGTATCGGTGCTTGTTACGGTGCTCCATTTGCTCCATTCGCCGGTCTTGCCAGTCGAGCCTCTCAAGAATCTGAAGGAACATCTGATGGGTAGATGGTGCTTGTGGTATAGAAGATGGTGGAATAGAGGAGGGAGGAGGATCCAAAGATGGATCTGCAGGCCGGCTTACAGAAGGAACTGACAGCCTGATGTACTTCCCGTTTGGGAAATACTGGTCGGCTATAGGGATCATGACCTTCGTGTCACCTGCCCGAGAGGATACACCTGCTGCAGAGACTAAATCTGAAACTAAGGCGGGGAAAGGTAGGTTACCTGCTATATGTACGTGTCCCATGGCAGCCTGGATGTGTCGGGGCAGGTTGAGGGGTTGCTCTGTCAGGATGTACCAGATGAGGACAGCCATGTCTGCTGTGAAGGTCGACTTGTGAGTGCTCGGAAAGACACAGTGGGGTTCTATGCTGTATGTAAATTCACTTGCTGCCAGATTGTGCTATGACACCAAGGACGCTATTCCAGTCGAACTGGTATGTCTGGCGCTTGAGAGAGGCCTCTTGATGGGCATCCCATCCCTCCGGACTAGGTGGAAGGTCCAATGCTCTCGGAGACAGGGACTTGCTGATGACGAACGTAGACAGTCTGCAGAGTAGGCGAGTGGAAGTTTGAGTAGAACTCAACGACCCATGATAAGTTGGCCTCTCTATGCGGGGCTCCACAAAATCAACAATGTGTGTTGGGATAATGAGCAGACACTCACTGTTGTAGTTCCTCTCAGCTAGGATAGGGAACATCTGTTCACAATAACGGTTAGCAAACTGTGTGGAGACTCAGGCAGGAAAGGCTTTCCCTGATTCATCAACCTTAATAATCCTCTTCACCCGCTTTGTTGGTGGCTTGACACTGGTAGATGGAAGTGCCTTTTCCAGTGTTCTCTTGGTTCCTCTCCTTGCTGGGATCTTGTTAGGGGCCTTCTCTTTTCCTTTCTTGGTACCCATGTCTAAAGAAGAAAGAAAAGGAAGAATATTAAATTTAGATACTAAGACCGGAAGGGAGAAAATTCCAAGTGATAATGAATGCGAAAGGAAGGATGTTAGCCCAACAACATGGTAGCTACAACATGTATGTAAGACAACAATAAAGATCAAAAAGGAAATTCATAAACTTAGATGCAAGATGGTAAAAGCATGCAAGTAATAGGCATGAGAAGCATGAATCAAGCATCAAGTAATAAGTGTATTAAATAAAAGAGCATATGTAATGATGACAATTGCGAATAATGATTTGAAATACATGTGGAATCCAAGTGTTGTGAAAAAGAGGCATATAAGTAAAGAGTAAAAGAAAATAGGATTCCAAGTGCCATAAAATCTTTTTCACAAACACGTGGTGTGCAAGGGATGATAATAATGAAAATAATGTAATCCAAATATATAAGAGAGCCCAAATTAAACTATCAATTGTCAAATCACTCCTCATAATGTTCACAAGCTTCATTAAAGTAAGGTAAGATCCAAATAAAATTCCAACACCAACATGAAAAATGCATGGAAGAAGAAAGAAAAAGAAATCATGAATGTAAAAGAAAAAGAAGAAGGAAACATAAAGTAGGATAATAATGAAATAAAAGTAAAAGGGGAAGAAGAGAAGAACCTTGATGAAGAAGACGAGAAGAAGAAGAAAAAAAGTAATAGAAAGTAAGAAAGAATAAGGAAGAAGAAGGAAAGAAGAAGGAAGAGATAATTAGGATTGAGAAGAATTAGGATAGGAGGGGTGGAAGATGTGGACTGCGCTTTTTCCAATCGACGCGTGCGCGTCACAGATGCATACGTGTGACTTGAATTGTGCAATTAGCGCGGAGGCAGCCTCGCGCACGCACAACTCTCTGTTTATTACTCGCGTTTGCAAAAATTTGGGGCGACGCGTGCAGGTCAGAGACGCGCACGCGTGGATGGGCTGGATGGCAAAATGATGCGTACGCGTCAGGGACGTGTACGTGTGATAAAACTTGTGCGCCTAGCACAGTTCCAACCGCATACCATCGCAACTCTCTGCAAAAATACCCATTTACGCCGATTTCATCATCCACGCGTGCGCATGCTTGACGCGTATGCGTGGAGTGCCAAAAATTTGATCGACGCGCACGCGTCAGGGATGCATACGCATGAGTCAGTTTGGTCGCAGTGCACCCTTCCTGCGCCACTCCAGTGCAACTCTCTGTTTCAATCTTTAATTTTCACGCACATGCATATGACGTGTACGCGTCAGTGACGCTTGCGCGTCGTGTGCGTTTTTTTTATGCAGAATGCAGTATGCAGCTAATTCATGCAGAGATGAGAAATGGATACTAAGAAAAACAAAGCAAAATAAAATAAAATAAGCTTAAGAAGAAAACTGAAATATCGTACCATGATGGCTTGTCTCCCACCTAGCACTTTTCTTTGACGTCCTTAAGTTGGACGGTCCAGTAGCTCAGTCTTCTGCTGTTGGTGGATCCTCCAAGAGGAAGATCTCCAGCTCCTTGTTTTTCTTCATCTTCTCACCATGGTATACCTTTAAGCGATGTCCATTGACCATGATGAATTTGGAGCTTGAAGGATGACTCAAGTGAAAGACTCCGTATGGCTCTGCCTTCTCTACTCTGTAGGGACCTTCCCATCGGGATCTTAGCTTGCCAGGCATAAGCCTCAGTCTGAAGTTGTAAAGAAGAGCCAGCTCCCCAGGTCTGAACTCTTGCCTTTTGATGTGCTTGTCATGCATAGCCTTCATCTTCTCTTTGTACAGCCTGGAGTTGTCATATGCTTCTAGGCGAAGGTTCTCTAATTCTTGTAGTTGCATCTTCCTTTTAGCTCCGTGGTGCACGAAATTGTAATGTCCAGGCTCAAACAATCCGTGGCAACGTGAGCAACTTGGTACGCGTAATCATGATTACACTTTAATTCTGTAAAATTCATGGCTCTTTCTTTCCCTGGCAATGGCGCCAAGAACATGGTGCCAATACCACGGTTCACAACTTCGATACAACTAACCAGCAAGTGCACTGGGTCGTCCAAGTAATACCTTACGTGAGTAAGGGTTGAATCCCACGGAGATTGTTGGTATGAAGCAAGCTATGGTCACCTTGCAAATCTCAGTTAGGCAGATATAAATTGATAATGATGTTTCGAATACTAAATAATAGAATAGGGATAGAAATACTTATGTAATTCATTGGTGAGAGTTTCAGATAAGCGAATGGAGATACTTTCATTCCTCTGAACCTCTGCTTTCCTGCTATCTTCATCCAATCAGTCTTACTCCTTTCCACTGCTAGGGTTTACATGAGTAAGTAATTGATGCATAAATCCACTTCCTGGGCCCACTTGGTATGTGTTTGGGCTGAGCCTGAGTGTTGCACGTGCAGAGGCCATTTGTGGAGTTGAACGCCAGCTTCTGTGCCAGTTTGGGCGTTCAACTCTGGTTTTGGATCCTTTTCTGGCGCTGGACGCCAGATTTGGGTAGAAAGCTGGCGTTAAACGCCAGTTTACGTCGTCTATTCTTGGCCAAAGTATGGACTATTATATATTGCTGGAAAGCCCTGGATGTCTAATTTCCAACGCAATTGGAAGCGCGTCATTTCGAGTTCTGCAGCTCCAGAAAATCCACTTTGAGTGCAGGGAGGTCAGAATCCAACAGCATCAGCAGTCCTTCTTCAACCTCTGAATCTGATTTTTGCTCAAGTCCCTCAATTTCAGCCAGAAAATACCTGAAATCACAGAAAAACACACAAACTCATAGTAAAGTCCAGAAATGTGAATTTAACATAAAAACTAATGAAAACATCCCTAAAAGTAACTAGATCCTACTAAAAATATACCAAAAACAATGTCAAAAAGCGTATAAATTATCCGCTCATCACTCCGACCTTCTCAAATTCCATATTGATCTCTCTTACTACCCAGAATGCTTTGTGTTCTATCTCTACTGGGAGATGACATGCCTTTCCATAGACCAGGCGGAAGGGGCTCATCCCTATAGGTGTCTTGTATGCTGTCCGATATGCCCAAAGCGCATCTTGTAGCCTGGTGCTCCAGTCCTTCCTATGAGACTTGACTATCTTCTCCAGGATATGCTTTATCTCTCTGTTAGACACCTCTGCTTGTCCATTAGTCTGTGGGTGGTAGGCTGTGGCTACCTTGTGAATAACGCCATGCTTCTTCAGTAGAGCGGTCAGTCTCCTGTTACAAAAGTCGGTGCCTTGATCACTCACGATTGCTCGTGGTAATCCAAAGCGACAGATAATATGGTTTCTAACAAAAGAGACAACAGTGTTAGCATCATCAGCACAGGTAGGAATCGCTTCCACCCATTTAGAAACATAATCTACGGCTAACAATATATATATGAGAAACCGCTCGAGTTTGGAAACGGACCCATGAAGTCAATGCCCCAAACATCAAAAATCTCACAGAACAACATAATATGGTAGGGAATCTCATCCCTCTTGGATATATTACCAAACCTCTGGTATGGGGAACAGGATTTACAGAAGGCAGTAATATCTTTAAAAAGAGTAAGCCACCAGAATCCACAGTCTAGAATTTTTCTAGCTGTCCTTTGAGGACCCAAATGGCCACCACTCTCAGATGAGTGGCAGGCCTCTAAAATGGACTAGAATTCTGATTGAGGCATACACCTCCTAATTATCTGGTCAGCACCATACCTCCACAAATAGGGATCATCCCATACATAATATTTGGACTCGCTTTTCAGCTTGTCCCTTTGATGCTTAGTAAAATTGGGAGGGAAAGTATGGCTAACTAGATAATTAGCTACAAGTGTGTACCAAGGAACTACTTCAGATACTGTATGCAAGCTATCAAAAGGAAAAGCATCATTGATAGGAGTGGAGTCATCCTTAATGTGCTTAAGGCGACTCAAGTGGTCCGCCACTAAATTCTGAGAACCGCTCCTATCCTTAATTTCTAAATCAAATTCTTGTGACAGCAGTATCTAACGTATTAGCCTTGGTTTTGTCTCTTTTTTAGCTAATAAATACTTTAAAGCTGCGTGGTCTGAGTACACTACCACCTTAGTACCAAGTAAGTAGGCTCGGAATTTATCCAAAGCAAAAACAATAGCCAGGAGCTCTTTCTCAGTGGTAGTGTAATTAAACTGAGCAGCGTCTAATGTCTTTGAAGCATATGCAATTACAAAAGGATCCTTACCTGCACGCTGGGCCAGCGCCGCTCCTACAGCATGGTTGGAGGCATCACACATAATCTCAAAGGCCTAGCTCCAGTCTGGTCCTCTCACAATTGGAGCTTGAGTCAAGGCGATCTTTAGCTTATCAGACGCATCCATATAGTCCTCACTCAGCTCGAATTCAACATCTTTTTGCAGTAGTCTGGATAAGGGCAATGCTACCTTACTGAAGTCATTGATGAATCTCCGGTAAAAACCTGCATGGCCAGGAACAAATGTACTTCCCTCACGGAGGAGGGGTAAGGTAGACTAGAAATGACATTTACCTTTGCTGGATCTACAGAGATACCAGTATTAGAAACAACGTGTCCTAGAACACTACCTTGTTTGACCATAAAATGACATTTTTTAAAATTCAAAACAAGGTTTGAACTAACACACCTGTCTAATACTCTAGATAAACTATCCAAGCAAAGGCTAAAGGAATCACCATATACACTAAAATCATCCATATAAACCTCTATACAGCCCTCAATAAGATCAGAGAAAAGACTCATCATGCACCTTTGGAAAGTGGCGGGTGCATTGCACAAGCCAAAAGGCATTCTCTTGTAAGCATAAGTTCCAAAGGGACATGTAAAAGTAGTCTTTTCCTGATCTTCAGGAGCTATATGAATCTGGAAATAGCCTGTGTAACCATCTAAAAAGCAATAATGTGATTTACTTAACAGGCGATCCAGCATTTGATCAATGAATGGCAGGGGGTAGTGATCCTTACGAGTGGCCTGGTTGAGGTGCCTGTAATCAATGCAAACCCTCCAGGAGTTATGCACTCTAGTTGCTATGAGCTCTCCATGCTCATCCTTCACTGTAGTGACTCCAGACTTCTTGGGCACCACTTGTACTGGGCTGACCTACTCACTGTCTGAGATGGGGTAGATGATATCTGCCTCAAGCAATCTGGTCACTTCCTTCTTAACAACCTCCAAGATGGTGGGATTCAGTCTTCTTTGGGGTTGATGGACAGGCCTTGCTCCCTCTTCTAAAAATATTCTGTGCTCACAAACTTGAGGGCTGATGCCTACTATATCCGCCAGGCTCCACCCAATGGCCTTCTTGTGTCTTCTCAGCACATTAATCAGCGGCTCCTCTTGTTGGGAAGTGAGTTCCCTTGCAATAATGACTGGGAGCTTCTGATTATCCTCAAGGTAAGTATACTTGAGGGTGGGGTGGAAGGGACTTTAACTCCAATTTCTGCTCCTGACTGGGAACTGGATTTTCTGGGGCTAGTGATAATGGCAAGGTGTCCTCACTGTGTTCAAAGGCTTTCCCCACACTTGGACCATGCTCCATGTGCATCTCTTCTATTTCTTCCTGGTGGACAGTAGCTACAGTCTCATCAATGATGTCGTACTGGAAGATGGAATGATCTTTCGGAGGATGCTTCATAACTTCATTCAGATTGAAGCTCACTGCTCGGCCGTCTATCTCAAAAGAATAGGTTCCTGAAAAGGCATCCAACTTGAACTTCGAAGTCTTCAGGAATGGCCTTCCAAGCAGGATGGATGACGATTTTCCTGAGTCGTTTTGGGGCATCTCCAAGATATAGAAGTCAATGGGAAATATGAGTCCCTTGATGCTCACCAGCACGTCCTCAGCAATTCCAACCACTGTAATAATGCTTTTATCTGCTAACACAAAACGAGCGCCTGACCTTTTTAAGGGAGGGAGCCTCAAAGTATCATATATAGATAAAGGCATAATACTCACGCACGCTCCTAAATCACACATATAGTCAGAAAATATCATACCCCCAATGGTACAGTTAGCCATGCATGGTCCTCGGTCACTACATTTTTCAGGTATGTCCCCCATTAAAGTAGATATGGAACTCCCTAAAGGAATAGTTTCTAATTCATTAATCTTATCCTTATGCATGCACAAATCCTTTAGAAATTTCGCATATTTAGGTACTTGATGAATAACATCAAAAAGGGGTACAGTTACCTCAACCTTTTTGAAGATTTCTACTATTTTGGGATCAAGTTCCATCTGCTTTCTGGACTTCCTTGCAAGGTGTGGAAATGGGATAGGAACGGCGTCTCTTACAGCTTCAGCTTCCTGTGGTTCTCCATTCCTTGGTTGAGCTGCTTCTTCTTCAACCATGTCTTGTACTTCATCTTCTTCTTCATCCTCCTCTGCGTCAATCATGTCTTCATCTGGAGCATGTTCTTGTGGGCTTGGCTCCTCTGGATTCCTCTCTTGCAGTGTGGTACCGGACCTCAAAGTGATGGCATTAATGCCACCCTTGGGGTTGGGTAACGGTTGAGCAGGGATTCCACTTGAGCTTGAAGGCTGGTTGGTGGGAGTGGGTAATGAATCTATCCGGGAGACGAGAGCTTGTAAAGTAGCATTCAAACCATTTAAAGTAGAGTTCAGTGTAGTCTAAATGTCTTGTTGTCCTTGTGCAAGAGAACGAAGCATCTTGTCATTAGATGAGGAAGGAGGATAAGTGATCTGAGAGACCTGTTGTTGGTTGTGTTGAGGTCCTTGGGACTGCCTTAGGTGAGGTGCTCTGTAAGGCAGATTCTGATTCTGTTGTTGATAAGAATGGTTCTGTTGATTCTGGTTCTGCTGATTGTTATTATTATTCCACCTCTGATTTCCCTGGTTGTCTCTGCCTCCTCTGTTATAATTGTCCCTCTAGCCATGGTTGGAATTATCTCTCCAGCCTTGGTTGGAGTTGTCTTGCCACCCTTGGTTATAGTTCCCACCTTGATTGCAGTTGCCGCCTTGTTGATATGAGCCTTGATTTGGGCGGTCATAGAAATTGTGGGTAGCTGCCAAGGTGTTGTCCTCTTGTTGGAGCTACGAACACTCATCAGTATAATGACTATAGCATGCACATATCCCACACACTCTCTGAGGAACCAGTTGTTGACTATGTTGTGGTGAGGGAGGTTGAGATTGTTGTTGATTCAGATTTATCTGCTTCAGTAGGTTGGTCATCTCACACAAAATCTGTGTAAGAGCAGTATTCTCAATGCTAGAGGAAACCTTTGCAACAGCCTTGGGGTGGCTGTTCCTGTGCCTGTGATTCCGGGTGGACTCAGCTAGGTCACTGATCAGTTGCCACACTTCATCTGCGGTCTTGTACTTTTCAGAGAACCATTACTAGCCCCATCCAATGTGGTCTTATCCTGAGGCTTCATACCTTGTGTGAAGTAGCTGATCAACACCAGCTTGTCAATTATGTGGTGGGGGCACGCATCCAGCAGACTCTTGAAGCGCTCCTAGTACTCATAAAGGGTTTCTGATTCACCTTGGATGATGCAGGAAATCTCCTTCCTTAGTCTGTCTGTAACTTCAGCTAGAAAGTATTTTTCTAAGAATTCTCTCCTGAGCATGTCCCAGTTGGTAACAGTTGCTTCAGGTTGGGAGTAATACCACTCCCTCGCCATTCCCTCAAGAGAAAATGGGAAGGCGATTAGCAGAACAGAAGTTTCATCTGCACCATGACGCTTAACAGTATCAAGTTGATTAGCGCAGTCTTCAGCTCAAAATCTGTAGCTAGATTTGGATGACACACTTAATACGATTGCAGAGTAAAGTTTGGGGCTCCTACCTCCTGGAGAGTAATCCTCCTCGGTGCTGCCATGTTACCTGCATGTAAATTAGCACACTATTGCAACTCCCTGGCAACGGTGAAAAAAATTGACGTGGCAAAAATTGGCCGATTAAGAAATTAATAATAGAAATACATTGCAAGTACAGTTCTTAACCAGCAAAAATCCGCTTGTCAATTTAGAAGAGTTATCACATATTTAAGAATAAGATACTGGGAGTATGAATCCCAGGTCGTCTCCCAACGAGTTGATAAAAGAGTGCAACTTATTGGTTAGAGGTTTTTCCAGAGATTTTGAGTTTGAGAAACAGAAAATTAAATGATTATAAAATTAAGCAATAGACTTTAACGAGAGAATTTATATAATTTAATTAAAAGCGTTGACCGGGAGAAGATTAATTGGAATTTCTATCCTTGTTAGAATTTCCCAAGTGTAATAATAAAAGGTTGTTGCTCTGCTTGGTCATCCCTTAATTAATAAGGGAAAGTCAAGTAACTAACTAACCAACTATGTCACATGTCCTAATCCTTTCCTAAGGAAGAATTAGAGTGAGGGACTAGAGTTGTCAGTCATCAACTACCAATTAGGATTAACACTTGAGTATTCCAACTCAAGGTTCTTAGTATGCGAAATGGTGATCACACTTTTCACAACTCTGCACAACTAACCATCAAGTGCACTGGATCGTCCAAGTAATACCTTGCGTGAGTAAGGGTCGATCCCAGGGAGATTGTCGGCTTGAAGCAAGCTATGGTTAACTTGTAAATCTTTGTCAGGAGATTAATGATAAAAATGATTTTGTTTATGAAAGGTAAATAATATGAAATAAATGATACTTGTGATTCAGTAATGAGGAGCAGGTTGAGGTTTCGAAGATGCTATGTTGTCTGAATCTCTGCTTTCCTACTGCCTTCTTCTCCAAACACACATGGCTTCCTTCAAGGGCAAGCTGTATGATCCTCTCGGATGAAAAATACCAGGCACAGTCTTTGCACGGCTAATCAACTGTCAGATTTCTCGTCTCGGATGAAAAATACCAGCTACAGCTACCGCACGGCTAATCATCTGTCGGTTCTCACTAGCGTCGGAATAGGATCTCTCTATCCTTTTGCACACTGTTACTGCGCCCAATATTCGCGAGTTTGAAGCTCGTCACAGTCATCCCTTCCCAGTTCCTACTCGGAATACCACAGACAAGGTTTAGGCTTTCCAGATCCCAGGAATTCTACCAATTGGTTCTAGCCTATACCACGAAGGTTCTGATCTCACGGATTTAGTCCGTGGATCAAAGACCCAAGAGATACGCACTCAAGCTGTCACCCAATGACTATGTTGAGCTCAGATAGAACGAGAGTGGTTGTCAAGCACGCGTTCATAGAATTGAGAATAATGATGAGTGTCACGGATCATCATCTTCTCCGGATTGAAGTACGAATGAGTATCTTAGAATAGAATCAAGCATGATTGAATAGAAAACAGTAATAATTGCATTAATCCATTGAGACACAGCAGAGCTCCTCACCCCCACCTATGGGGTTTAGAGACTCATGCCGTAGAAGATACAATATCAAATGTAAAATGTCATGAGTTGCAAAATGAATCTCTAAAAGTAGTTTTTATACTAACTAGTAACTTAGGTTTACAGAAAATGAGTAACTAAGTGCAGATAGTGCAAAAATCCACTTTTAGGACCCACTTGGTGAGTGTTTGGGCTGAGCTTTCAAGCTTACACGTGCATATGCTTCAAGTTGGAGTTAAACGCCACCCTGGGTGCCAAAATGGGCATTTAACGCCAAGAAAGGTGCCAGTTCTGGGCCATCAAATCTCGGACAAAATATGAACTATTATATATTTCTGGAAATCCCAAGGTGTCTGCTTTCCAACGCAGTTGAGACCGCACCAATTGGGCTTCTGTAGCTCCAGAAAATCCACTTTCACTACAAGAAAAACACCCATTCAAGTACACTTGAAAAGTGTAGCCAAAAGTGAAAAAAAATGATGCATTAGGCTATGGCTACGCTTTTTGGGCTACGGCTACGCTTTTTGGGGTGATTCCTATTCGGCCGTTGCCTATTCTCAAAGGCTACGCTTTTCTACACCAAGGGCTACGCTTTTGACATTTGGGAATAGGCTACGCTTTTCAAGTGATGCTGTCCAGGACCAAAAGCTACGCTTTTTAGCTTTCATTTTTCCAGAATAGGCTACGCTTTTCAACGCTACTGCATCACTTGTAAAGCGTAGCCACATTGTATACCATAGCTACTTTTTATAACCGTAGCCTTAGGTCCCTCTTTTTTTTGTATACTATAGCTACTGTATATAAGTGTAGCCTTAGGTCTCGTTTATTTTTTTTTTTTGTATACTATAGCTACTGTATATAAGTGTAGCCTTAGGTCTCGTTTATTTATTTATTTTTTTTTAAAAGTACTAGAATGAAGTTAACTGTAAAAATTCATACATCTCAAATATACTCTTCACTATTATTTAAGCAACAGAAAATTCATACATCTCAAATATACTCTTCACTACTTTAGGACAGCAGTGCTAGAGTTAAGCAACAGAAAATTTAAGAACATTAAAGAATTAATGAACAACTTACAACCAGAGCCACATCATGGCATGCACAACCTGGTAGAGTGTATAGACACCAACAAAGTTAAGAGACAATGAAACTTACATCATCAGAGAGCTTCATGTTTTTAGTGTGTATACGAAGAACTTCAAGTCGGCCAACTTCATCAAGAACACCAATATCAATTTCCCTATCAAATCTACCGAACCTTCTCAATGCTAGGTCAATGCTGTTTGGGCGATTGGTAGCTCCAATAACGATAACATGAGCATGAGATTTCAATCCATCCATAAGAGTCAAAAGCTGTGAAACAATCCTCCTTTCAACTTCACCATGTGTCTTCTCCCTCTTGGGTGCAATAGAATCAATTTCATCAATTAAGATGATGGATGGTGCATTCTTTTCAGCCTCTTCAAATGCTTTCCTCAAATTGCTTTCACTCTCTCCTGCCAGTTTGGACATAATCTCCGGTCCATTTATACAAAAGAAGAAAGCTCCCGTTTCATTAGTAACAGCTCTTGCTATCAGTGTCTTCCCGGAACCAGGGGGTCCATAAAGTAGAATACCTTTGGGTGGTTTCACACCAATCGACTTAAAGAGTTGTGGATGCCTCAAGGGAAGCTCTACCAACTCACAAATTTGTGCCATTTGTTTCCTGACTCCACCCACATCATCATATCCAACTTTATCCAGCATCTCTTCATCCTCTCTTTTCAAAGACTCCCCCTCACAGAAGATTTCAGTATCTGGAGCAACCACACAGTACTCCCCAGGATCAGTTTCAATGACCTTAAACTCCACACTTCTCATCCCTCCACAGACAAGAAATAGATCTCCTTTTCTTATAGGACGATAAGCTTCCAAGAAATAATAATATTTTACAAGCACCAAAATAATCATATTCCACATGTAATATCAATGTCGTCCAAGAAACTAAAGATTGTAGATTCTATATATACTACTAAGTCAGTTTGGCATGCATTCAAATAAATTCAATTCAATCAAATATCAAGAAAGGTGACAATCAATCATACGAAGCTTGACAAGCCAAGACTACTGTCTCTCCAAATAATAATAATAATAATAATAATAATAATAATAATAATAATAATAATAATAATAATAATAATAATAATAATAATAATAATAATAATAATAATAGCTTGCTATAATTATAACACAAGCAATGTGAATGTGAAAAACACACATCATGTATAGCCTATTCAAAATAAGAAGTTGTAACTTGTAAGGACTTTGAAGAGAGGTAAGAAATTTTGCAAAACACCCTGACAATCAGTAACGAAGTCTTATAACATTAATAGAAATACTCAAATTAAAGTACTCATCACTAAGAGCAAGCTCATAAAGCAAGTCAAATTAAGTAGCTATCCCTAAACCCGCAACTTAAGAGAAGCTCAAGGTAGAAACTCACATTTCAAGAAAGCATCAAACAGATTGCCAGTGACACCTTCAATGGTATCATCAATAGGCAGAATGTGCACACGTTTCCCATACTTCACATCAGGGCACTGGTGCACGGACACAACATCTCCAAGACGAACCCGCAAATTCGACCTCACAACTTTGTTCATCCTGATCTTGGGCTCTTCACAGGTGTCATCAGCAAGAGCTATGCAAACAGTATCCCTCATTTTCTTGCCCTGCAAACATATACAAATAAAAAACCCAATCTGACTTAGAAGTTGCAACACAAAGAACAAATATAAGAGATAAATTAATTAAAACTTTAAGACATTCTGATAGTTGTACTCCAAACTCGAAATGCTTTCATTAGATACAAATAAATAACATTTTAAATTTAATCCAACTCTATTTGCAACCATGTCAATCAATCATGATCTTCTTCTTAGTATATATGGCCTAGTACTTCACAGTATAAAACTCAAAATCTCACAACACCATTCGCTAAGAAAGAACAAAACAAAAACAGCACCCCAAAAAGAGACTTTGAAAAAGAATACTTTTTGTGGGGAATCGAATAAATCAATTAAGAGTTAAGAGCTAAGACACAGCAAGAGGAAGGTAAGTAAGAAGATAGAGGAGGGTAAGAAAGT
>NC_029787.2:65099543-65114159 GCF_000816755.2 Arachis ipaensis
TTGACAAGCCAAGACTACTGTCTCTCCAAATAATAATAATAATAATAATAGCTTGCTATAATTATAACACAAGCAATGTGAATGTGAAAAACACACATCATGTATAGCCTATTCAAAATAAGAAGTTGTAACTTGTAAGGACTTTGAAGAGAGGTAAGAAATTTTGCAAAACACCCTGACAATCAGTAATGAAGTCTTATAACATTAATAGAAATACTCAAATTAAAGTACTCATCACTAAGAGCATGCTCATAAAGCAAGTTAAATTAAGTAGCTATCCCTAAACCCGCAACTTAAGAGAAGCTCAAGGTAGAAACTCACGTTTCAAGAAAGCATCAAACAGATTGCCAGTGACACCTTCAATGGTATCATCAATAGGCAGAATGTGCACACGTTTCCCATACTTCACATCAGGGCACTGGTGTACGGACACAACATCTCCAAGACGAACCCGCAAATTCGACCTCATAACTTTGTTCATCCTGATCTTGGGCTCTTCACAGGTGTCATCAGCAAGAGCTATGCAAACAGTATCCTTCCTTTTCTTGCCCTGCAAACATATACAAATCAAAAACCCCATCTGACTTAGAAGTTGCAGCACAAAGAACAAATATAAGAGATAAATTAATTAAAACTTTAAGACATTCTGATAGTTGTACTCCAAACTCGAAATGCTTTCATTAGATACAAATAAATAACATTTTAAATTTAATCCAACTCTATTTGCAACCATGTCAATCAATCATGATCTTCTTCTTAGTATACATGGCCTAGTACTCCACAGTATAAAATTCAAAATCTCACGACACCATCCATTAAGAAGGAACAAAACAAAAACAGCACCCAGTAAGAGACTCTAAAAAAGAGTACTTTTTTGTGGGAAATCGAATAAATCAATTAAGAGCTAAGACACAGCAAGAGGAAGGTAAGTAAGAAGATAGAGGAGGGTAAGAAAGTGACCTTGATGAGGATAGTGTCGCCACGGAAGAGTTGGAGCAGTGAGAAGTTATAAGCTAACTTCACAATAGACAACAAAGGTTAATTTTAAATATGGAACAGATGCTGATGGTGCTGGGTGAGCAGTGAGAAGCAGTTAGAAGATGATGGCAACAGAAAAATCACGCAGTATAGAAATCATAGTAACAACCTAAATAAAAAATCATAGTTATAAAAAATATGGAAAAAGAAAAATAATAAGAACATGAATTAACTAATAGAATCACAGTAATAACAAGTTAACTACAATAATTAAAAAAGAAAACTCGAGTAATAACAACATAAATTAGAGATGGATAGCACTCAAGATATAAGCAGAAAGACAGCAAATCAGAAATCTATGGGAATCTGCAGGCTGTGTTTATAGAAATGGATAGCACTCAAGATATAAGCATAAACCTTCTAACCTTGTCCCAATTGAAACTATTTGTGCTGACCTAACTTAGAATTTTAGGAACATGAAGCACAAATCAAAACACATGGAATTAGTTAACAGATAGAGTGAAGAGGAGGTACCTGTCACAAATTTGAACCTATTCCATCATGGATGTCATTCTTTGCTGATCAGCTTCTAGAAGTAATTCAAAACCAGCTAACATGCTCTTATCCATGATTCAACCAGGGATTTTGGAGAAGAAACTCAAACCTAAAGAACGAAATTGAAACCAGTTAACTAATAATAATATAGGATGAAACTAAAGACCAAAAAGAAATAGAAAGCAAACAAAACTTAACTAAAGATGAAGCAGAATTTTGTGCAGAAGATGAAGCTAAAAACTTACTAGTTCTTCTGGGAATTTGTGCAGCTTCCTCTGAATTCATGTTTCCTCTGATATACTTGACAACTAAATATTTTCTATTCTGGTAATATTTTTATAAATTTGATTATACAAAGTGAACACCAACCTGTCAATATCAGTATAACACTAAAGCTTCTTCTGCCTCACTTCAGCATCCTGCATATACATATACGTATGAAATCACAAATAAAATTTAAAATAAGCAATAAATAGGAAAAAAAGGGTATTCAAGTTGAAGAATTTAGAGGGGAGCAGGTGCGTACAGAAACCGGGTTACAAACAAAACTAAAAATTAGCATCCAAAACACCTTAAGTACTTTCAGGCCCCCACCTTTCTTAAAAAGCTTTTGAAGAAACAACTTGACAAGAAATATGTTGACAAGCAGGCTGTAATATACAATACTAATTAATTTTTCCTGTTAAAACAAGTGATCTAATAAAAAAACAGACTTAGTTCCAAAAGTTTTAAAAATATCAAGTCATTGTAAAAAGTCAAAAAGGATGTTGAAAGGCTTACCCCAAGAAGTATTCCCATATCTAATGTCATAGCCGAAACAGTCCCACCCTGCAAGTAGCAAAGTGCAATAGAACTCATTCGAATTTCAGGTGAAATTACATGAGAAAGCTACCAGGATATTTTCACCTTCCAAATAAGTTGCTAATCCACTAACAAGTAACAACCTTCTCTTTTGCATATTGCCCCAAACAAATTTGAAATTCTTTTCTATCACAAAAATAATTTCAGTAAATACCCTATTCAGTTGACCACTTTCTGTGATCTAATGACAGCCAGCCAGTCCAAACCTATGTGATCTAAAATAATAATGACATTGATATGCTAAACCTAGAAATCAAGGAGGCAGTGAGCGCCATGAAATTGCATTGCCTTTTAAAACAATTAATTCGAAAAGCTAAAAGAAGCTAGTAAAGTGATGCAAATATCAGTCGACAGATAAGATAGTAATATAACCAGAACAGGGTCTCAACTTCTATACTCTGCTAATTAAATAATAAAAATCATTGGGACATAGCAACAAAACAAGCCATGCCAAGGTATCTGGCACACTAATGTAGAAGCGAAGCTTACTCCCTATATCTATGTAGTTCATCTCCGAATTTACCTGTCAGCATTTGGCATCCTATGCCTCCATCGTCTTCTAGACCTCCCTAACAGTAGCATGTGGATTTCTCATCCAAAGACAGCAGTAGAAGCTTGTGACTCTCCTTAAACATGCTGGGTTGCAGAAAAAAATTGTTTCTTCCTTAACACAGCACCTAGTGATTAAAGCAATAAATTTAGCCATATACTCAACCATTCAAAAAAATGCTCATTATCAGATTGCACAAGTAGCAGCAAATTTAAAGGAGAAAGGAACCAGAATGCGCAGAGGTAAGAAGAACGAGTAGACGCGGATGGAAATAAATAAATAGTATGCATTTTCATCAATAATACATGGCTTGTTCATCAATTCACATTTTACAATTGCATACAAACCAGATTATTATACCAAACCCCCAAATTAAAAACCCTAAAATTGGAACTCTAAACCACCCAAATTTCAGAAAGAAACAGAAATCTGTAGAATACCTTCTCGACGATGTGAGCGGAGAGAGCACGAGCTGAGCGCAGAGATGACGATGGTGAGGGCGCAGCTGACGATCAATGCAGGAGGGCGCAGGTGACGGTGAGTGGCAAAGTCGTGAGTGGTGCGGAGATCAGTGCAGGAGGGTTCACGACGGTGGTATGGGCGGCGCGCGACGATCAGAGCAGGAGGGTTCACGATGGTGTGAGCTTCACGATCTTCACGACGGTGTGGCGCTGAGTGGTGAGTGGGGACTGGGGTGCGATGATCTTCGCGACAGTGGGGCTTCATGCTCTTCGCGCAGTGCAGGAGCAGGGTTTCCTTCTCGCGGTGCAGGAGTGCAGGAGGGTTTTCTTCTCTACTGGGAGGGTGACTTCAATTCTGAGCTCTGGAGGGAATGAAAATTTTCACCAAGTGTTAGCTTACAATGTGTGCTTTACACCGGGAAAAAGTTAAGAGGATGGGGAAAAAATTTACTAAGTATCTAATTTTTTGCTCTAAACACATTAGGCATCACTTTTAAAACGCACCCAAAACTTAATAAAAAGGCTACTCTCTAAAAGCGTCTCCTTTGATACGAAAAGTGAATCTATAGATATCAACCTACGGCTACGCTTTATAAGTGATTTCTAAAATACCTAAGGCTACACTTTTTAAATGATGCCATAATTGTGTATCCTTTTCTCATATAAAAAGGTAACACGGAGAAAAGCGTAGCCTATTCATAGAATAGGCTACGCTTTTCAAATGTAGCTTAAAAAAAGTGTGGCTGAATGGGTATTTTTCTTGTAGTGTTCGAGTGCAGGAGGGTCAGAATCCAACAACATCTATAGTCCTTTCTCAGCCTCTGAATCAAATTTTTGCTCAGGTCCCTCAATTTCAGCCAGAAAATATGTAAAATTACAGAAAAACACACAAATTCATAGTAAAGTCCAGAATTGTAATTTTTGCATAAAAACTAACAAAAATATAATGAAAAGTAATTAAATCATACTAAAAACAATGTAAAATCAATGCCAAAAAGGGTATAAATTATCTGCTCATCACAACACCAAACTTAAATTGTTGCTTGTCCCCAAGCAACCAAAAACAAAATAAGATAAAAAGAAGAGAATATATAATAAGTTTCAAAAATATCAATGAAAGTTAGTTTCAATTAAATGAGCAGGACTAGTAGCTTTTTGCTTCTGAATAGTTTTGGCATCTCACTTTATCCTTTGAAGTTTAGAATGATTGGCATCCATAGGAACTCAAAATTCAGATAGTGTTATTGATTCTCCTAGTTCAGTATGTTGATTCTTGAATACAACTCCTTGGTTCTCTGTCCCTTTTCTATCTCTTATTTCCATATCAAACTCTTGCAGAAGCAACACCCATCTTATGAGTCTGGGTTTTGAATCCTGCTTTGTGAGGAGATATTTTAGAGCAGCATGGTCAGTGTGCACAATCACGTTTGATCCTACTAAATAAGATTTGAACTTGTCAATAGCATAAACCACTGCAAGCAACTCCTTTTCTGTGGTTGTGTAATTCTTCTGTGCATCACTCAAAACACGGCTAGCATAATAAATGACATGCAGAAGCTTGTTATGCCTTTGTCCCAATACTACACCAATGGCATGATCACTGGCATCACACATTAGTTCGAATGGTAATATCCAGTCTGGTGTAGAAATGACTGGTGCTGTGACCAGCTTAGCTTTCAGAGTCTCAAACACTTGCAGACACTCTGTGTCAAAGATAAATGGCATGTCAGCAGCTAGCAGATTGCTCAGAGGTTTTGAAATTTTTGAAAAATCCTTTATAAACCTCCTATAGAATCCTGCATGCCCCAGAAAACTTCTAATTGCTTTAACATTGGCAGGTGGTGGTAATTTTTCAATTACCTCTACCTTAGCTTGATCCACCTCTATTCCCTTGTTCGAAATTTTGTGCCCAAGGACAATTCCTTCAGTCACCATAAAGTGACATTTCTTCCAGTTTAAAACCAGGTTAGTCTCTTGGCAACTTTTTAGAACAAGTGCTAGATGGTCAAGACAGGAGCTGAATGAGTCTCCAAATACTGAGAAGTCATCCATAAAGACTTCCAGAAATTTCTCTACCATGTCAGAGAAAATGGAGAGCATGCACCTCTGAAAGGTTGCAGGTGCATTGCACAGGCCAAATGGCATCCTTCTATAGGCAAATACCCCAGATGGACATGTGAATACTATTTTCTCTTGGTCCTGAGGATCTATTGCAATTTGGTTGTAACCTGAATAGCCATCCAAAAAGCAGTAGTACTCATGGCCTACTAGTCTCTCTAGCATCTGCTCTATGAATCGAAAAGGAAAATGATCCTTCCTGGTGGATGTATTGAGCCTTCTATAGTCAACACACATACGCCACCCTGTAACTGTTCTTGTAGGAACTAGTTCATTCTTTTCATTATGTACCACTGTCATGCCTCCCTTCTTGGGGACAACTTGGACAGGGCTCACCCAGGGTCTATCTGAAATAGGATTAGTAATCCCAGCCTCTAGTAACTTAGTAACCTCTTTCTACACCACCTCCTTCATGGCTGGATTCAGCCATCTCTGTGGTTGAACCACTGGCTTAGCATCATCCTCCAAAAGGATCTTGTGCATGTATCTGGCTAGGCAAATGCCCTTAAGATCACTTATGGACCACCCAAGAGCTGTCTTGTGTGTCCTTAGCACCTGAATTAGTGCTTCCTCTTCCTGTGGCTCTAAAGCAGAGCTTATGATCACGGGAAAAGTGTCATATTCTCCCAGAAATGCATATTTCAGGGATGGTGGTAGTGGTTTGAGCTCGGGTTTAGGAGGCTTCTCCTCTTCCTAAGGAGTTTTCAGAGGTTCTTCTGTTTTCTCTGGTTCCTCCTGATCAGGCTGAACATCCTTAAAAATGTCCTCTAGCTCTAATTCGAGACTCTCAGTCATATTGACCTCTTCCACCAGGGAGTCAATAATATCAGCGCCCAAGCAGTCTTTTGATGTGTCTGGATGCTGCATAGCTTTGAAAGCATTCAACTTATACTCATCCTCATTGACTCTCAGGGTTATCTCCCTTTTTTGGACATCAATGAGGGTTCGTCCAGTTGCTAAGAAACGTCTTCCTAGAATGAGAGTTGCACTCTTGTGCTCCTCCATTTCCAGCACTACAAAGTCAGTAGGAAAGGCAAATGGTCAACCTTGACAATCATGTCCTCAATTACGCCTGATGGGATTTTAATGGAGCCATCAGCAAGTTGGAGACATATCCGGATTGGTTTAACTTCATCAGTCAAACCAAGCTTTTTGATAGTGGATGCAGATATTAGGCTGATACTTGCCCCAAGATCACATAGAGTTGTTTTGGTACAAGCATCCTTTAATGTGCATGGTAACATAAAGCTTCCGGGATCTTTAAGCTTCTCTGGTAAGCTTTTCAGAATGACTACACTACATTCTTCAGTGAGAAAAACTTTTTCAATCTCTCTCCAATCCTTCTTATAACTTAAGATCTCTTTCATAAACTTGGCATAAGAGGGTATTTGCTTAAGTGCCTCTACAAACGGAATCTTTATTTCAAGAGTCCTAAGATAGTCTGCAAAGCAGGCAAATTGTTTATCCTATTCTGCTTGGCGGAGTTTCTGAGGATAAGGCATCTTGGCTTTATATTTTTCAACCTTAGTTACTGCAGGTTTACTTCCTACAGAAGTGGTTGGAGAGGCCTGCCTAAGGTGGTTGTTATCAGCACTTGTAGGTGTCTGATCCCTTATTGGCGTTTGAACGCCAGAATCATTCCTCTCTGGGCTCTTACTATCCACAGAGGGATTTTGGGCAGTAGGTTGGTCATCCTCTGTTAGCTGTTCCTTTCTTGGTTTTCTGTTGCTTTGAGTTGAAACATTCAATGTCTTCCCACTCTTTAAATGAACAGCTTGGCACTCTTCTATTATCTGTTTAGATAATTGCTGTCTGGTCTGATTCAATTGTGCTTCCATATCCTTGTTAGCCTTTTTAGTGTCTTGTAGCATCTCTTTAAATTCTGCTAACTATTTTGTTATAAAGAGCAATTGCTGATTGAGTTCAACAACCTGTTCTGGAGGATTAAGTTCAGTGGATACTACTTTAGCCTCTTCTTTCATGGAGGACTCACTACTTAAGTACATATGCTGATTTCTAGCAACTGTATCAATGAGCTTTTGAGCCTCTTCAATTGTCTTTCTCATGTGTATAGATCCACCAGCTGAGTGGTCTAGAGATATCTGGGCCTTTTCTGTAAGCCCGTAGTAGAAGATGTCTAACTGCACCCATTCTGAAAACATTTCAGAAGGGCATTTCCTTAGCATCCCTCTGTACCTCTCCCAGGCATTATAAAGAGATTCATTATCCTCTTGTTTAAAGCCTTGGATGTCCAGCCTTAGCTGTGTCATCCTTTTTGGAGGAAAATACTGATTCAGGAATTTGTCTGATAACTGTTTCCATGTTCTTATGCTTGCTGTGGGTTGGTTATTTAACCACCTCTTAGCTTGATCTCTTACAGCAAATGGAAACAGTAATAATCTGTAGACATCCTGATCTACTTCCTTATCACGTAATATGTCAGCAATTTGTAAGAACTGTGCCAGAAACTTAGTAGGGTCTTCTTGTGGAAGACCGGAATACTGACAATTTTGCTGTACCATGATAATGAGATGAGGGTTTAGCTCAAAATTGCTGGCTCTTATGGGGGTATATAGATACTACTCCCATATGCAGCAGTAGTGGGGTTAGCATATAACCCCCAGAGTCCTTCTAGACTGTTCATTTCCACTTAAGTCCATGATGGAGAAAGGGAAATGAAAACGAATTAAAAAGGAAATAAAATAAAATAAAATAATTGGAAAAAAGAATATAAGTTTCAAAAATTAAAAGAAAAGAATAAAATAAAAAATTTGAATACTAAAATGATTAATTAATTAAAAAAATTTGAAAAATTTTGGATTTGATTTTTGAAAATTGAAGAGAGAGAAAGTGGTTAGGAAGTTTTGAAAAAAATATGTCTTAAAATTAAGGATACTTGTAAGAAAATGATTAAGAGAAAAGATTTGAAAAAGATATGATTTTAAAATTTTAAAATTGAAATTTTCTTAACAAGGAAACACCAAACTTAAAATTTTTCAATCAAAATAATAAAATAAGACAAGTAATTCGAAAATTATGAATAAGAAAAAGATTTTGAAAAATTTTATAAAAGATTTTTGAAAAATATAAAAAGAAATTTGAAAAAGAATTTGTTTTGAAAAAGATTTAAGAAGATAAATTTTTAAATTTGAAATTATAACTTGCCTAACAAGAAACTACCAAAATTTTAAAAATTTTAAAAAATTTGACTAAGTCAACTTAAGGAATTCTAAAATTTTGAGCAAATAAAGGAAAATATATTTTTTTGAATTTTTGAATTTAATGAGGAAAGAGAAAAACAAGTAAAAGACACAAAACTTAAAAATTTTTAGATTTAGGTGGGTGTGATTTTCGAAAATTTGAAGATAAACACTAAAAAGATACCAAACTTAAATTTTTTTTTTATTTTGGACACTAATAATTCGAAAATGCATAAGAAAAATAAGGAAAGACACAAAACAAGAAAAAATAAAGATCAAACAAGGAAAATAAATAAGAACAACTTGAAGATCAAGAAAGAACCAAGAACAGGTAATTCAAAAAATTGAAAGAAAATAAAACATGCAATTGACACCAAATTTAAAACATGAAACTAAACTCAAACAGAAGACTCAAATTTAATGACTCTAAACCAAAAAGCTAAATTTTTTCATAATCTAAGCAACAAGATGAACCGTCAGTTGTCCAAACTTGAACAATCCCCGGCAACGGCACCAAAAACTTGGTATGCGAAATTGTGATCACACTTTACACAACTCCGCATAACTAACCAGCAAGTGCACTGGGTCGTCCGAGTAATACCTTATGTGAGTAAGGGTCGATCCCACGGAGATTGTCAGCTTGAAGTAAGCTATGGTTAGCTTGTAAATTGGTGCACAAAATTGTGATTCACACTTTTCACAACTCCGGTGCAACTAACCAGCAAGTGCACTGGGTCGTCCAAGGAATACCTTACGTGAGTAAGGGTCGATCCCACAGAGATTGTCGGCTTGAAGCAAGCTATAGTCATCCTTGTAAATCTCAGTCAGGCGGATTCAAATGGTTATGAGGTTTTGATAATTAAAAGATAAATAAAACATAAAATAAGATAAAGTTACTTATGTAATTCATTGGTGGGAATTTCAGATAAGCGTCTGGAGATGCTTTGTTACTTCTGAATCTCTGCTTTCCTTTTGCCTCATTCCAATCATGCTTACTCCCTTCCATGGCAAGCTGTAGGATCCTCTCAGTGAAAATGGTCCTCTACGGTTTCTGCATGGCTAATCAACTGTCGGATTTCTCGTCTCGAATGAAAAATACCATGTACAGCTACCGCATGACTAATCATCTGTCGGTTCCCACTAGCGTCGGAATAGGATCCATTGATCCTTTTGCACACTATCACTTGCACCCAACATTCACAGGTTTGAAGCTCTTTACAGTCATCCCTTCCCAGATCCTATTCGGAATACCACAGACAAGGTTTAGACTTTCTGGATCCCAGGAATGGCTGCCAATAATTCTAGCCTATACCACGAAGATACTAATCTCAAAGACTCAGTCCATGTATTAGATACCCAAGAGAATATACTCCAGCTGTCGTCCAATGACTACGTTGAACATCATGTAGACCGCTTTGTGGTTGTCAGGCACATGGATCTTGGCTAAGCAAGTAACGAAGATTGGGTGATTGTCATGGGTCACCCCTTTATTTTGAATTAACTAAATTAAGTACGAGAGTATATCTTGGAGAAGAAGTAGGCATGAATTGAAAGAAAAATAATAGTACTTGCATTAATTCATGAAAAATAGCAGAGCTCCACACCTCAATCTATGGGGTGTAGAAACTACACCATAGAAAATACATAAGTGAAAAGAGGTCTAGGCATGGCCATGAGGCCAGCCTCCAAACGTGAAAAGATGATCTAAGTTACATATGATTGAAAAGACTCTTATAACTCCTAAAATAAATTGCTAAAAGTAGTTTTTATACTAGACTAGTAACCTAGGGTTAAAGAAAATGAGTAACTAAGTGCAGATAGTGCAGAAATCCACTTCTGGGGCCCACTTGGTGTGTGCTTGGGCTGAGCATTGAAGCTTTCACATGCATAGGCCATCCTTGGAGTTAAACGCCAGCTAGGGTGCCAGTATGGGCGTTTTACGCCAGTTTCAGTGCCAGTTCTGGCGTTTTACGCCACAATTCTTTGGTGTGCAATTGGACGCCAGTTTGGGCCAACATTTGATCAAAGTTGACCCTTCTAGTGAAAGGATGAGGATCTCCTCTCATCATTGGCAAGTTAAATGCCAACCTCACATTTTCTGGACTGAAATCTAAGTAATTTCCCCAAACCATTGTGAGCCAATTCTTTGGGTTTGGGTTCATACTTTGATCATGGTTCTTAGTGATCCATGCATTGGCATAGAACTCTTGAACCATTAAGATCCCGACTTGTTGGATTGGGTTGGTGAGAGTTTTCCAACCTCTTCTTCGAATCTCACGTCGGATCTCCAGATATTCACTCTTTTTGAGCATAAAGGGGACCTCGGGGATCACCTTTTTCTTGGTCACAACATCATAAAAATGGTCTTGATGGACCTTTGAGATGAATCTCTCCATCTCCCATGACTCGGAGGTGGAAGCAATTGCCTTCCCCTTCCTCTTTCTAGAGGTTTCTCCGGCCTTAGGTGCCATTAATGGTTATGGAAAACAAAAAGCAGGGCTTTTTCCACACCAAACTTAGAAGATTTGCTCGTCCTCGAGCAAGAGAAGAAAAGAAAGAAGGAGAAGAAGAGGAAATGGAGGAGATGGAGGTGAGGAGTGGGTTCGGCCAAGGGGGGTAAGTGTGTATGATGTGTGAAATGGAAGGTGGTAAGGAGGGGTATTTATAGGGTAAGAGAGAGGGGGAATTCGGTTATGAAGGGGTGGGTTTGGAAGGAAAATGGTTTGAATTTGAATTGTGAGGTAATTCTGCTCCCTGCACCATTCTGGCATTCAAACGCCCTCTGTGTGCCAATTCTGGTGTTAAACGCCAGCTCTGCTACCTTTACTGGTGTTAAACGCCAGTCTGCTGCCCTTTGTGGCGTTTAACGCCAGCCAGACACCCATTTATGGCGTTTAACGCCAGCCAGACGCCAGACACCCTTTTCTGGCGTTAAATGCCCAGAATGTTGCCCATTCTGGTGTTTAACGCCCAAAATGCTGCCAGACTAGGTGTTAAACGCCCATTCTGCTATCCTTACTGGCGTTTAAACACCAGTAAGCCTGTCCTCCAGGGTGTGCTATTTTTGATGCTGCTTTTTCATTCTGTTTTTGGTTTTTCAGTTATTTTTGTGACTTCACATGATCATCAACCTAAAGAAAACATAAAATAACAATGGAAAATAGATAAATATAATTAAATAACATTGGGTTACCTCCCAACAACTGCTTCTTTAATGTCAATAGCTTGACAGTGAGCTCTTAGAGAGCTTCACAAAGATTTAGAACTTAGTGGTGGCCTCCCAACACCAAACTTAAAAGTTGAGTGTGGGGACTCTGTTTGACTCTGTATTGAGAGAAGCTTTTCATGCTTCCTCTCCATGGTTACAGAAGAAGATCCTTGAGCCTTAAACACAAGGTAGTCCTCATTCAATTGAAGGACCAACTTTGCTCTGTCCACATCAATCACAGCTCTTGCTGTGGCAAGGAAGGATCTTCCAAGGATAATGAATTCATCCTCATCCTTCCCAGTTTCTAGGATTATAAAATCAGCAGAGATGTAAAAGCCTTCAAACTTTACTAAGACATCCTCTACAACTCCATAAGCCTGTTTCCTTGATTTGTCTGCCAATTCTAGTGAGAAATTAGCAGCTTGTACCTCAAATATCCCTAGTTTCTCCACTACAGAGAGTGACATGAGGCTTATTCCTGATCCCAGGTCACACAGGGCCTTCTTAAAGGTCATGGTGCCTATGGTACAGGGTACTAAGAACTTTCTGGGATACGATTTCTTCTGAGGTAATTTCTACTGAACCAAGGCATTCAGTAATGGAGGTTCATCCTCCCAAGTCTCATTACCAAATAACTTGGCATTCAGCTTCATGATTGCTCCTAGATACTGAGCAACTTGCTCTTCAATAATGTCTTCATCCTCTTCAAAGGAAGAATACTTATCAGAGCTCATGAATGACAACAGTAAGTTCAGTGGAATCTCTATGGTCTCTATATGAGCCTCAGATTCCTTTGGTTCCTCATTAGGGAACTCCTTAGTGGTCAGTGGACGTCCATTGAGGTCTTTCTCACAGGTATTCACTACCTTTTCCTCCTCTCCAGGTTCGGCCATGTTGGACATATTGATGGCCTTGCACTCTCTCTTTGGATTCTCTTCTGTATTGCTTGGGAGAGTACTTGGAGGGAGTTCAGTGACTCTTTTACTCAGTTGATCCACATGTGCCTCCAAATTTCTGATGGAGGACCTTGTTTTAGTCATGAAACTGAGAGTGGTCTTAGATAGATCAGAGACTATTGTTGCTAAGTCAGAGTGGCTCTGCTTAGAATTCTCTGTCTGTTGCTCAGAAGATGATGGGAAAGGCTTGCTATTGCAAAACCTATTTCTCCCACCATTATTATTGTTGAAGCCTTGATTAGGCTTCTGCTGATCCTTCCATGAGAAATTAGGATGATTCCTCCATGAAGGATTGTAAGTGTTTCCATAGGATTCTCCCATGTAATTCACCTCTTCCATTGTAGGATTCTCAGGGTTATAAGCTTCTCCTTCAGAGGAGGCTCCCTTAGTACTGTCTGATGCAGCTTGCATTCCAGTCAGATTCTGAGAAATCATATTCACTTACTGAGTCAATATTTCATTCTGAGCCAATATGGCATTCAGAGTATCTATCTCAAGAACTCCTTTCTTCTAAGTCATCCTATTATTCACAGGATTTCTTTCAGAAGTGTACATGAACTGGTTATTTGCAACCATTTCAACGAGTTCCTGTGCTTCTGCAGGCGTCTTCTTCAAATGAAGAGATCCACCAGCAGAGTGGTCCAGTGACATCTTGGACAATTCAGATAGACCATCATAGAATATACATAGGATGCTCCATGCTGAAAGCATGTCAGAAGGACACCTTCTGATCAATTGCTTGTATCTTTCCCAAGCTTTATAGAGGGATTCACCTTCCTTCTGTCTGAAGGTTTGGACTTTCACTTTAAGCTTACTAAATTTTTAAGGTGGAAAGAATTTTGCCAAGAAAGCATTGACCAACTTTTCCCAAGAGTTCAGGCTTTCTTTAGGTTGTGAGTCCAACCATGTCCTAGCTCTGTCTCTTACAGCAAAGGGGAAAAGCATAAGTCTGTAGACCTGAGGATTAACCCCATTGGTCTTAACAGTGTCACAGATTTGCAAGAATTCAGCTAAGAATTGATGAGGGTCTTCCAATGGAAGCCCATGAAACTTACAATTCTGTTGCATTAGAGAAACTAATTGAGGCTTAAGCTCAAAGTTGTTTGCTCCAATTGCAGGAATTGAGATGCTCCTTCCACAGAAGTCAGAAGATGGTGCAATAAAGTCACCAAGCATCTTCCTTGCATCTCCACCATTATTATTGGGTTCGGCCATGTCTTCTTCTTTTTTGAAAATTTCTGTCAGGTCCTCTCCAGAGTGTGTTTTAGTTTTTCTTAGCTTCCTCTTCAGAGTCCTTTCAGGTTCAGGATCAGCTTCAACAAGAATGTCCTTATCCTTGTTCCTGCTCATATGAAAAAGAAGAGAACAAAAAAGAAGAGGAATCCTCTATGTCACAGTATAGAGATTCCTTTATGTGAGTAGAAGAATAGAAGAATAGAAGAATAAGGTAGAGAGAGAATGAGAAGAATTTGAACACAGAGAGAGGGAGAGGGTTTGAATTTTAAGAAGAAGAGAAGTGTTAGTAATCAAATAAGTAAATAGAAAGAGATGAGAGGGAGAGAGAATTCGAATACTAATTTAAAAGAAAAGAAAAATTTTTTTGTTTTTATTTTAATTATTACTTATAATTCGAATTTATTAAAAGAAATAAATTAAAATTAGAATTTAAAACAATTAGTTAAATAAAAATATTTTTGAAAAAGATGTTAGTGATTTTCGAAAATTAGAA
>NC_029787.2:65114526-65124941 GCF_000816755.2 Arachis ipaensis
TTTTTTATTTTTGAATTTTTAATGAGAGAGAAAAACATCAAAAAGACACAAGACATAAGAATTTAAGATCAAAACAAAAAAATGCATGCATGAACACTTTGAATGTCATGATGAACACCAAGAACTCTTTGAAGATCATGATGAACATCATGAACATATTTTTGAAAATTTTTAAGAAAAGAAACACATGCAAGACACCAAACTTAGAAATTTTTAATGTTTAGACACTATGAATTCGAAAATGCACATGAAAAACAAGAAAAGACACAAAACAAGAAAATTTAAAGATCAAACAAAGAAAATCATTAAGAACAACTTGAAGATCAAGAAAGAACACATGCATGAATTTTCGAAAATTTTAAGAAAAGTTAAAAACATGCAATTGACACTAAACTTAAAATTTGACACAAGACTCAAACAAGAAACACAAATTTTTTTTTGTTTTATGATTTTATTAATTTTTTTGTATTTTTCGAAAATTATTTTGGAAAAAGAAATAAAGAGATACAAAATTTTTAATAAGAATTCTAGGAATCACGCAATGTTAGTCTAAAGCTTCGGTCCAAAAGAATTAGACATGGCCAAATGGCCAGCCAAGCTTTAGCAGAGCATTACATACAACAGCCAAATTGATGGGAACCAAAAGGCTCCTGCAAAGATAAGTGGAAACTTCAGTCCAAAAGATTAGACATGGCTTAACAGCTAGCCAGGTTTCAACATATCTCATGAAACTCTAGAATTCATTCTTAAATATTCTGAAGAGCAAACTTTTTTTTTTTTGAATTTTTTCAAAAACTATAATATATTTTTTTTTCTTCAAAAATTAAAAATAATAAAAACTTAAACATAAAATAAAGTTACCTAATCTAAGAAACAAGATGAACTGTCAGTTGTCCAAACTCGAACAATTCCCGGCAACAGTGCCAAAAACTTGGTGCACAAAATTGTGATTCACACTTTTCACAACTCCGGTGCAACTAACCAGCAAGTGCACTGGGTCGTCCAAGTAATACCTTACGTAAGTAAGGGTCGATCCCACGGAGATTGTCGGCTTGAAGCAAGCTATGGTCATCCTTGTAAATCTCAGTCAGGCAGATTCAAATGGTTATGAGGTTTTGATAATTAAAAGATAAATAAAACATAAAATAAGATAAAGTTACTTATGTAATTCATTGGTGGGAATTTCAGATAAGCGTCTGGAGATGCTTTGTTGCTTCTGAATCTCTGCTTTCCATTTGCCTCCTTCCAATCATGCGTGCTCCCTTCCATGGCAAGTTGTAGGATCCTCTCAGTGAAAATGGTCCTCCACGGTTTCTACACGGCTAATCAACTGTCGAATTTCTCGTCTTGGATGAAAAATACCAGGTACAGCTACCGCACGGCTAATCATCTATCAGTTCTCACTTGTGTTGGAATATGATCTCTCTATCCTTTTGCACACTATCACTGCACCCAACATTCGTGAGTTTGAAGCTTGTCACACTCATCCCGTTCTAGATCCTACTCGAAATACCACAGACAAGATTTAGACTTTTTGGATCTAGGGAATGCTGCCAATTGGTTTTAGCCTCTACCACGAAGGTTCTAATCTCACGGACTCGGTCTGTGGATCAGAGACCCAAGAGATACACACTCAAGCTGTAAAGACTCTTAGAACTCCAAAAATAAATCTCTAAAAGTAGTTTTTATACTAGACTAGTAACCTATGGTTAAAGAAAATGAGTAACTAAGTGCAGATAGTGCAGAAATCCACTTCCAGGACCCACTTGGTGCGTGCTTGGGCTGAGCATTGAAGCTTTCACGTGCATAGGCCATCCTTGGAGTTAAACGCCAGCTAGGGTGCCAGTTTAGGTGTTTTACGCCAGTTTCAGTGCCAGTTCTGGCGTTTTACGCCAATATTCTTTGATGTGCGTTTGGACGCCAGTTTGGGCCATCAAATCTCGGGCGAAGTATAGACTACTTTCCAACGCAATTGAGAGAGCGCCAATTGAGCTTTTGTAGCTCCCAAAAATCCACTTCGAGTGCAAGAGCGCAGAATCTAACAGCATCTGCAATCCTTTTTCAGCCTCTGAATCAGATTTTTGCTCATGTCCCTCAATTTCAGCCAGAAAATACTTGAAATCACAGAAAAATACACAAACTCATAGTAAAGTCCAGAAATGTGATTTTTGAATAAAAACTAATAAATATAATAAAAAGTAACTAAAATATACTAAAAACTATGTAAAAAAATGCCAAAAAGGGTATAAATTATTCGCTCATCATAAATCTTAGTCAAAAGATTATTGATAAAAATGATTTTGTTTATGAAAGGTAAATAACATGAAATAAATGATACTTGTGATTCAGAAATGAGGAACAGGTTGAGGTTCTAGAGATGCTCTGTCGTCTGAATCTCTGCTTTCCTACTGCCTTCTTCTCCAAACAAGCATGGCTTCCTTCAATGGCAAGCTGTATGATCCTCTCGGATGAAAAATACCAGGCACGGTCTCTGCACGGATAATCAACTGTCGAATTTCTTGTCTCAGATAAAAAAATACCAAGTATAACTACCGCATGGCTAATCATCTGTCGGTTCTCACTAGCGTCGGAATAAGATCTCTCTATCCTTTTGCACACTGTCATTACGCCCAACATTCGCGAGTTTGAAGCTCGTCACAGTCATCCCTTCCCAGATCCTACTCGGAATATCACAGACAACGTTTAGACTTTTCGGATCCCAGAAATGCTACCAATTAGTTCTAGGCTATACCACGAAGGTTCTGATCTCACGGACTCGGTCCGTGGATCAAAGACCCAAGAGATACGTACTCAAGCTGTCACCCAATGACTATGTTGAGCTCAGATAGAACGGGAGTGGTTGTCAGGCACGCGTTCATAGAATTGAGAATAATGATAAGTATCACGGATCATCATCTTCTCCGGATTGAAGTACGGATGAGTATCTTAGAATAGAATCAAGCATGATTAAATAGAAAACAGTAATAATTACATTAATCCATTGAGACACAGCAGAGCTCCTCACCCCCACCTATGGGGTTTAGAGACTCATGCCGTAGAAGATACAATATCAAATGTAAAATATCATGAGTTGCAAAATGAATCTCTAAAAGTAGTTTTTATACTAACTAGTAACTTAGGTTTACAGAAAATGAGTAACTAAGTGCAGATAGTGCAAAAATCCACTTCCAGGACCCACTTGGTGAGTCTTTGGGCTGAGCTTTCAAGCTTACACGTCCATATGCTTCAAGTTGGAGTTAAACGCCACCCTGGGTGCTAAAATGGGCGTTTAACGCCAAGAAAGGTGCCAGTTCTGGTGTTTTATGCCAGAAAGTTTTTGGCTGTCTTTTAACGCCAGTTTGGGCCATTTTGGGCAAAGTATGGACTATTATATATTGCTAAAAATTCCAAGATGTCTACTTTCCACGCAATTGATAGCGCGCCAATTGGGCTTCTGTAGCTCCAGAAAATCCACTTTGAGTGCAGGAGGGTCAGAATCCAACAGCATCTGCAGTCCTTTCTCAGCCTCTGAATAAGATTTTTGCTCAGGTCCCTCAATTTCAGCCATAAAATACCTGAAATTATAGAAAAATACACAAACTCATAGTAAAGTCCAGAATTGTGATTTTTGCATAAAAACTAATAAAAATATAATGAAAATTAACTAAATCATACTAACAACTAGGTAAAATCAATACCAAAAAGGGTATAAATTATCCGCTCATCAGTTCTCCTTTTTAATCAACTCCCAATCAAGTTAGGAAACTACTCCATTAACATAAATATAAACTTCACAGAATTAAAAAGGGAGTAAAAGGAAGACATGATAAATAATAATTAAAAATCAATTAAAAATAAAAATAGTTCCTTGCATTAATAAATCCCAAAATGCAACATACTTATCCAAACAGGGTTAATGGGCAGTAAAAAGTAAAAGAATGAGAAAACAAACTAGAATAATGAAACTTCCACGGGGGTAATGATCCTTCTCAGTATCCAAAAGCAAAAGCATGAAACTCTAAAACTATGAATGTGAAGAACCCTAGAGGAAGGAGTAGAATTCTCTCTAAGATTCCAAAAACTAAACTAAAACTATGCGTAATGTCAATGTGTGTTGAGTCTCTGTTGTTCCCTGGCTCTAGTCTGTGTTTCTGGGCCGAAAACTGGGTCCAAACTCGGCCCAAAATCTCCCCCAGCGCTTTCTAAAATTTATGCAGATCGCGCATGTTACGCGTACGCGTCGCTGCCATCTTCGCGTGTCATGCGTACGCGTCAGGTACGCACACACGTCGCTGTGCAAATTCGCTTCCACGCGTATGCATCGGGTATGCGCAAGCGTCGCTGTGCAGAACTCCAATTCGCATGCACGCGTGAGCCATGTGTGTACGTCGCTTCTCGCTTGATAAAATCCACTCAAATAAACCACTCAAATTAGCACAAGATAAACCATGAAATAGTGGTTTATCACATGGTTTCATGATTGTCTCCTAATTTGTTCCTAAGTGGGAAAACGTGCTTTTTAGGCCCTTAACTGCTAATTTTGATTTACCTTTGATTCCACTAGATGCCTTGATATGTTTGTTAGTGAATTCATATTCGAAAGGCTAGGAATGGATCAAAGGGGTGAAGAGGAAAAGCATGCAAATGGAGAACTCATGAAGAAACAAGGATTTGGGATGCTGAGTTCCACGCGCACGTGCAGCAGATGCGCACACGTGGATTATGATGTCGCATGGCGACGCGTACGCGTGGATAGGAAATTGTCAAGCTACGTGTACGTGTGACCCACGTGTACGCGTCGATGCTCGGACGTGACTCACTTAAGGGCAAAACACTGGGGCGATTCTGGGATTTCCAGGCCAAAATCCAACTCATCTGTGATTCTATTTAACCCAAGGACTGAAGGGGAATCAGAACTTTTGATCACATTAGTTAAGTTTGAGTTTAGTTTTGGAGGGAAAGTTAGTTTTAGAGAGAGAATCTCTTACTTCTCTCTAGAATTAGGATTAGGTTAGATCTAGATTAGAATTTCTTAGATCTATGTTAATTTCATGCTTTGATTTTCTTTTCCTCTTGTAATTCTTCTTCTTCTACATTTCATCTCTCTAGTTTAGCATTTAATTCTTGTAATTCTCTACTTTTATGTTGATGCACTTTTTTTTTCTTCTAATTTATGATTCATTTGTTGTTGTTTAATTCCTTGCAATTGAGTAGTATAGATTTACTTTTGTTTTATGCATTTCAAGTGTTTGATAAAATGCTTGGTTGGATTTTTGTATAGATTTTGTTCCTTTTGGCCTAGGTAGAGCAATTGGTGACTCTTGAGTTGTCTAATTCTCTTGTTGATTGATAATTAGAAGTTGCTAATTGACTTGAATGCCACTAAAGCTAGTCTTTCATCTAGATTTGGCTAGGACTTGTGGACTCAAGTTAATTCATCCACTTGTTTTTCCTCCATAGTTAGAGGTTAACTAAGTGGTAGCAATGGAAAATTCTCATCACAATTGATGACCGGAATTCACTCCCCATATAAAAATGATGAATCCGTTCTTTTGGCAAGCGCACCAAAATTATCGTCAAGTAATAACCCACAGTGGAGTGGGATCGTATCCACAGAGATTGGTAAATTTGAGCAATTTTAATCAATTGGTGAATTAGTCAAGCTGAGCAGAATAGATTGTGATTGCAGAATTGTAAATGGGCAGAAATATAAATGACTCAAAAGTAAAGAGAAGTAGTAAAGTACAGAAAAGGAAATAGCAATAATGTAAAGTGTAGAAACATCAATGACTTAACTGTAATTGGGGATGGGATTGACAGAATGTAAAGAAAGCTATAAAGAATGTGGAAGATAAGAATAGGGGAATTCATTGAGATCAGGAGATGTTGTTCTCTTTAGATTAAATCCAGTTCATATCCTCTTCAATCATGCAACTCATTGACCTCTTGGCAATTATGATTGATTGAACCCCAATCCCTTGGTGATTCAATCTCTCAGATCTTGATCAATAGCCAATTCCTTGGTCTAATTGCTCATGAAGAGAGATATGCTTGGTCCCTGATTATACCACACATCATCATAGGTCCAAGTAGAGGGAGGATTATATGTCACCATATCCAAACACCAAAACCCAGATCCTACTCAAGTGTGTTTCATGTTTCCTTTTCCAAGATTCCCATGGAACCCATTTTGCATTCAATCTCTTTCCCAAGATGACTGAACAATAACATTAAAACGAAATTCCTTCTAGCAAATCAAATAGAAGATGAAGAGAAAAAGAAATTCACTATCATTAATCCATCAAGTACAACGGAGGTCCATCTCTCAATGAGAGGGAATTCAGCTACTCATAGCTCAGAGAAGAGTACATAAGATAGAAGAGTTGGTGTGAAAAGTAAATCTAACTATACTTTAACAAAACTCTACTCCATAACCCAACTCCCTTTCTGAATACTTCCAGAGATTATTTATACTACTCCTAGCACTAGAATAAAGAAAATACAAAAAGAGAAAAGAAAAATTACAATTTAGAGGGAAGGGAAAACTTAATGCATGACCTTCCAGCTGGCGTGTGACAGGCGTTTGAGTGGCGTGCCACGCCCAGCTTCCAATTTGGCTTGGTGCGCCACACCCAGCTCTTCAAGTGGCACGCCCCATGTGTTGGTGTTCCTGTCGTGCCATGCCTTCGAGCTCAAGCGGCACGCCCAGGGTCTTCTTAAGCTTGGTGTTGGCCTGGCGTGCCACGCCTTCGAGCCCAAGTGGCACGCCCAGCTCTTTTCCTTCTTCTTCTCTTCTCTGAAAAGTTGAACTAGCGTGGCACACCCAGGGTCTGGCGTGCCAGGCCCACTATGAATGCTTGGTTCTTTTCTCTGGTCCATTGAAATAGCGTGGCACGCCCAGGATCTGGCGTGCCATGCCCATTATGTGAGCTTGGTTCTTCTCTCTGGATAATATAACTAGCGTGCCACGCCTAGCATTTTTCCTTGGTCCAGTAGCTGGTGTGCCATGCCTGGGTCTTCAAGTGGCACGCCCAAGTGACAATTGAGAGCTGGCGTGCCACGCCTTCGACACCAAGTGGCACGCCCAGCCTTTGCTTTGGCCTTCTTTACGTTGGCGTGCCACGCTTGGATGCTCAAGTGGCACGCCTAAGTGAGTATGAGAGCTTGGCGGGCCACACCTTCGACACCAAGTGGCACGCCCAGCTTTGCTTTGGCCTTCTTGAATGTTGACGTGCCACGCCTGGGTCTTCATGTGACACGCCCAAGTGACAATTGAGAGCTGGCGTGCCACGCCTTCGTGTGGGTCCCATTCTTTCACCTGAAAATAAAACTGAAACCCCATCAGTAATGGAAAAAGAACCTTTTACATTCCTTATAGTGTGAGCCAATGAAATTGCAACTGATGAGTGTCCCTTCGGACACCAAACTTAATCCCATTGCATCTAATAAATTGGGTTCATCATTGGGTTTTAATGTGTTCATAAGGGTGAATTAATTTTAATCCTTTCACATTCTTTCACTTCTAACCCCTTCCATGAAGCTGGCGTGCCACGCCTTCGATACCAAGTGGCACGCCTAAGTGATGATCCCCTCTGGATTGATGAACTGGCGTGCCACACCCCATGGTTTAAGTGGCACACCCATAGTACGTGATGGGCTAGGCGTGCCACGCCCAGCTTGGCGTGCCATGCTCCTTTAGTGGCATTCAGCATGGCTCTCTGGAAAACTATACTGGCGTGCCACGCCCAGCTTTTGGCGTGCCACGCCCATGTAAAGGCTTTGAGAATCCCCTCTGGACTTCAATACTGGCGTGCCACGCCCATACATTTTTGTGGCGTTTGTTCCAAATGGCACGCCAGTTTCACATCCTAGCTTGTTTTGTTGTTTTCTTCCCTTTTTGTTGCTCTTTTCCACCTGAAATTTAGCACAAACCCATTTCAAAGCAATGTACCATAATATTTATCAATTAATTCATAAATTACAATGATTAAATGAGATTATGCTATTTTATGGTCCTTTTTAGGCAAGAAAAAAGGGTAGATGATGCAAGTCCTTTTTATGGTCCTTTTTAGGCTTTCAATTAGCACTCCCAAACGAATTGGCTTTAGGGTACTAGGTGTTGAAACACGCCTAAGAATTTACTTGCCCAGGTCTCTTTTCTTGACACATCTACACCACAAGCATCTACTAGGATTTCCTGCTCTTTTGAGATAGTTAGTGTTTTTTTCATCCTATTAGTTGATGCTCAGAGCCTTGGGTCTTTATTGCTTACTACTTCTTGGTTCTATGGATATTCAAGGGACACCCCTTAGCCTCTACTTTTCATGACTCATTTTCTTTCCAGTTCATTCAAGGTTCTACACTTAGTTCCTTGTCTCTTAGTTTTTGAATGGTCTCTCTTGGTCTTAGTCTCTTTTACTCTTGTTTTTGTAACAACTCACAAAGACTCTTATGGAAACAAACTATTCTTTTATTGATGTTGATGAAACTTGAACTAACATTGCATTTTCTTTCTTGTAATTCAAAGGACTTATAAAAGACTTTAGGACATAAGAAAACTAAGCGTTAAACATAAACTATCCTAACATTGCAACTTATTATTAGATAGAAATGTAAACATAAAGAAAACTAAACAGAATTCAGAAATTTGAGAGTTTCAACCATGGGACTTAACAACCTTGAGCAGCTTCAATTCATTGGCCATTTTCCTTTATCTTTCTTTTTGGAGGGGGAGGAGTCATCATCATTCTTTTTGGAAGATCCCTCTTGTGCCTTTGTGTCCTTGGGCTTCCAAAATCCTAGCCTCCTCATGTAATTTCTTTCATCCTCCTTGTCTCGCACTCAACTCTTCCATTCTTTGCATGAATGTTGGGTATTCGGGGTTTAAGGCAGCCACAACATTACACAAGTGATTCAGCTTTGCTTGTATGTTGATATCATATTGCCTCCTTGAAATAGTTCTGGCATCATAAAGATTCCTGAACTTAGCAAGGTTCCTCTGCTGCCATTTATTTTGCTGCACTATCTTGTTGAGTGCGCTTTGCATCTCTCCCCAGTCGAAGTGTTCTTGCTGCTCTTTCCTCATGTGCTCCAAACTCCCTTGGAGTTGTTGTATGTTCTCATTCACTTGGTCCCATTGTTTTTATTGATCCTTGAGTTGGTTGACATCTTCTCTTAGATGGTGTATGTCTCCTTTCATTTGGTGTATATCTCCATGTAATTGCTCCCAGTTGAAACCTTCAGAAAATTATTGGTATTGTTGGTATTGTTGGTATGGTGGTGGTTGGAGTGCTAGGTAATATGGTTACTCTTCAGCCCCTTCTTCTTGTTGTTGATTTCCCTATTGATCTCAGGGTGCTCGTTTCTCCCCAGTTGGAAGCCAACCTTCAGAATGATTTGCCTCTCACTCTCCCAACTATAAAATTAGTTTTGGTTGAATACTGAGAGGAACTTGTATTCATTGTGGCTTGAGGATCCTGAGGTTGGTTCCTTGGTCTTTCTTTTCTTTGATGATGAGGCTTTTGGTGGTGCCATTGGGTTGAGAAAGGGTGTTTGAAGGGTTAAGGAAAGTTGGAGAATTTTGAAAGAGAGTAAGCAAAACACAGTTTTGCTCCAACACCAAACTTAGGACTTGATTGTCCAAATCAAGAAAAGGGAAAGAAAGGTAAAGAAAAGAGAGGGGGGGTAGAGTGTGGAGGGTCTTTCGTGTATGAGGTTTGGGTTCAAAGTGTGAAGAGTGGTGGGAAAGTGAGGGGTTTATATAGAGGTAGGGAGTGTAGTCTGGAGGGTGGGAAGTGAAAGTAATTCAATGTTTTCCCACTTGGGGAGTGGCGCCTAGTGTGGGAAGAGGTGCCAATCCTTATCCCTTTTGGCTTCCTACATGTGTTGAGTTCCAAAGTGCAAGTACACTTTGACTTCTTGCTTTATGAGCTATCAATCATGTGGGCCCCATTCTCTCTCTCCTGAAAATAAAAACCGAAACCCCATCAGTAATTACAAAAGAATCCTTCACATTCCTTATAGTGTGAGCCAATGAAATTGCAACTGATGAGTGTCCCTTCGGACACCAAACTTAATCCCATTGCATCTAATAAATTGGGTTCATCATTGGGTTTTAATGTGTTCATAAGGGTGAATTAATTTTAATCCTTTCACATTCTTTCACTTCTAACCCCTTCCAAACACATTCAAAACCAACTTTTATGCATTTACCAATTTATTAAATGCTTTCAACTTGAATGGTATTGGGTTACTAGGTGATCTTCGTATGGTGGTGGCCACACTAAACTTAATCTCTGGGCTTACTTCTCAAAATTTAATTCATTCAAATGGTTGTAAGCCTAGATTAAGTGGATTGGTGGCCACACCAAACTTAGCTTTTTAGCTAGTTCTCAGCCCAATTACTCATCATCAGT
>NC_029787.2:65126091-65132404 GCF_000816755.2 Arachis ipaensis
ATGGTATTGCCAAAGCACTTCTTGCCCTTCCTCTTGTGAAATACACCTTCTCAAGATCCCATCAGCACATTTTTTGAACAAATAGGGCTCATCCCAAATGTAGTGTTTAGCATCTTTGATTAGCTTCCTCCTCATGTGTTTGTTGATGTTAGTTGGTAGTTCTCCAAAAACCTTGAAATTGGCAATGTCTGCAAACCAAGGGGCTTCTTGGATCATCATCAACTGCTCATCAGGGAAGCTCTCATTTACTGCAAGTTGGTGTGCCTCATCTTCGTTTTGTGGGATCCTTGATAGGTGATCAGTCACTTTATTCTCTGCTCCACTCCTATCTTTAATTTCAATGTCAAACTCTTGGAGTAGCAGGATTTACCTTATTAGTCTGGGCTTGGACTCTTGTTTGGTAACCAAATATTTGAGTGATGCATGATCAGTGAGTACAATTACTTTAGTGCCAATAAGATATGATCTAAATTTGTCAAAAGCAAAGACAATGGCAAGTAATTCCTTCTCTGTAGTNATCAGGGAAGCTCTCATTTACTGCAAGTTGGTGTGCCTCATCTTCGTTTTGTGGGATCCTTGATAGGTGATCAGTCACTTTGTTCTCTGCTCCACTCCTATCTTTAATTTCAATGTCAAACTCTTGGAGTAGCAGGATTCACCTTATTAGTCTGGGCTTGGACTCTTGTTTGGTAACCAAATATTTGAGTGATGCATGATCAGTGAATACAATTACTTTAGTGCCAATAAGATATGATCTAAATTTGTCAAAAGCAAAGACAATGGCAAGTAATTCCTTCTCTGTAGTGGTATAGTTCCTTTGATTCTCATTAAGACTTTGCTGGCATAATAAATAACATGCACCAAATTATCTCTCCTCTGTCCTAAAACAGCACCCACAGCAAAATCTGATGCATCACACATCAACTCAAAAGGTAAATCCTAGCATGATGGTGCTATGATAGGTGCAGAGGAAAGTCTGTTTTTGAGCTCATCAAAGGCTAGCATGCATTCTTTATCAAAGATAAAAGGTATATTAGAGACAAGCAAGTTACTCAAAGGTTTGGCAATTTTTGAAAAATCTCTAATGAACCTTCTATAAAAGCCAGCATGTCCTAGAAAACTTCTAATTGCTTTGATATTGCAAGGTGGGGGTAGCTTTTCAATCACCTCCACCATAGTCTTGTCCACCTCTATGCCTCTTTTTGAGATCTTATGACCAAGAACCACCCCTTCTGTCACCATAAAATGGCACTTCTCCCAATTCAAAACAAGGTTGGTTTCTTGTCAGGTTCAATGTTCCTTTTATTTATTTTATCAATTAAGTTTATGAACTCTTTATGTTTAGATTGATTTTCTTTACTTAATGCAATTTGAGGTATTTCAGAATTATGATCGCTCTCTTTTATTTATGATATAAATAATTTGGATTTTTTCCTTTTGGCTTTGGTTTAGTCATTGGAGACACTTGAGTTATCAAACTCATTGTTGACTGAAAATTAGAATTTTTCAAGAATTAATTCGAGTTCCAATAACTCTAGCCTTTCCCAAGGAAAGACTAGGACCTGAGGAATCAATATTAATTCATCCACTTAACTTACCTTCATAGTTAGAGGTTAACAAAGTGGGAGAAAAATTCAATTCTCATCACAATTGATAAGGATAGGACTTCCAATTCTAATACCTTGCCAAGAGTTTATTTTATTATTACTATTTTATTTCTCTTATCATTTAACATACTGCTTTCTTACTTTTAAAACCCCCAATTTACAAGACTCATAACCAATAATAAGAACACCTCCCTGCAATTCCTTGAGAAGACGACCCGAGGTTTAAATACTCGGTTATCAATTATAAAGGGGTTTGTTACTTGTGACAACCAAAACTTTTGTAAGAAAGGTTGATTGCTTGGTTTAGTAACTATACTTGCAACGAGAGTTTACTATAACCTCTAAACCATCAATCTTCAGTTCTTCAAAATGGCACTGTTGCCGGGGAATTGCAAACGTGTGCCTTATTATTGGTTATTGTAAATATTTGCTTTTTGCTTGTTTATTTGTTTTTATTTTTTTGTTTTTATTTTTGCTTTTTCATAAATTAAGAGGTTATTGGTTTTTATTTAGTTATTAAAAATTTTTTCAAAAAAATTTATTCTTAGTGTTCATCTTGATCTTCAAGTTGTTTTTCGTGTTCGTCTTGACCTTCAAGTTGTTCTTAGTTGTTTTCTTCGTTTTGATATAAAAATTTTAAGTTTGGTGTCATTTTATTGTTTTTCTCTTTCCTCATTAAATTCAAAAATTCAAAAATTTAAAACTCAAATTTCAAATTTCAAATTTCAATTTTCAAAATTCAAATTAAAAAGAAAATTTAATTCAAATTTCAAAATTTCAAATTTTAATTTTCAAAATTCAAATTTAAAAAATTAAAATTTAATTTTCAAATTCAAAAATTTAAATGTCAATAACCTTTTAATTTAAAATTTATTTTTATTTTTATTTTTTATTTGCTACTATGAACCCTCACCCCTTTGGCTATGAGTCTGGTTACAATTATGTTGCAGGAAGAGGAAATTACAAGGAGAACAGGCATCAAGGTTGGAACAATCAAATATGGGGGGAGCCACAAAGATTTGATCAACCCTCATGGCAACAACCACCTCCAATGGACTATCAACAACCACCACCATATGCCTATGACCCCTTTCCTCAACATGACTTTGGACCACCACACTCACAAGCCAACTACCACCATTCACCACCATATGACCCTAACCCGTATCCACCATACCAACCACCTTATAAGCCAAATGAACCCTCCTATCCACCCCAAACCTCCATGGAAAAAGAACTTACCGATCTAAACTCTACTATACAAGCTCTCGTCACCCAAATCGGACCACAAAATACCTTCAACAATCAACCCTCAAGCTCTAGTGCACTTCCTTTTCAACCACAGAATGATCACTCCATCCCATCACCACCATCTATGGAAGAGCACCCCAATCCAAGAATCCAAGAGCAACATGATCCCAATGATGCTATTGACATGGAACAAGAGAGAAGGGATCATCTTTGCGAATCCATACTCCCTAGAGGAGGCGTGAAGGAGCCACCACCTTCATATACATCATGTCCATATCCATCAATCCAAGAGCCTTATGGTCCTACTTATGATACCCAAGCGGAACAAGAATCAATGGATCGTCTCAAGAAAACAGTGGATCAATTTCATGCAACCCTTCATCAATTGGAGCAAGCGATACATCAATTAGCTTCCCGATGTTCGGACACTCAAGGAAACCCCATGGCTTCATGTGGACAATCTAATGAAGAACGTAGCATGAAGGAGACATTAGAAACTCCGGTGGACAGTAAGGAGCATGAATTTGTACTGGAACAAGTGAAGGAAGCCGGAATTATTGAAGAAGAAGAAGTGGTTGAAGACTTGGGAGATGTTGAACCTCCATGGGAAAGTCAAGACATAGAGCTTCCTTCCAAGACGGTTGCATTTGATGTTGAGGAGGGTGTACAACCTCCAAGGCATACCCTGGTTGAAGACTTGGAAGAGGTTGATTAAGAAATGGAGATTCAAGAAAAAGAGGCACAACCTCCCATGCCCTTGGTGAGAAATGAAGAAGAGATTGAATTGGAAGAAAGCTACCAAGAGGAAGAGGTTGAAATTGAAGAAGCTTACAAGGAGGTGGAAGTTGTCAGAGAAGAGCACAAGGGAGTGGAGCTTGCAAGTTCATTAACAACACCTCTCCCAAGGCCATTACCGTCCAACACAACGTTCAAGAGGTAAAATCTTATCCTTAACCTTTACTTTCCCACTTGAATATGGGCTACTAGAGACGGATGGTCAACTTAGAGCTCTTTGTGGTGTTTATTTTCCTTGTTAGTTGTTGCATTTGCATGTTTGATTGCATGATTATTTGATTTTATGCATATTTTATCACTTGGTTGAAGTAATATTTTCTTTTTCAAGAAACCTTTTAGAGCATTTCACTAATTTGAATAAAATTTTTTTTTACACTTGTTTGAAGAAATATTATTCTGGAACATGGTTTAGAGCTCGAACATACAAAACCAGTGAGATTTTTGAGCCTATTTGAATTGGTTGCATTTTATCAACCAAAATTTTATTTTTGGTGTGTGTTTTTCTCTCTAAAATTGTGATCTTGGTCTTGCTTGATTCTATATTTCCATGGTTTGATGTATGCATGCACTTACATGATTGAGGCCTTTGTTTTACTGAGCTTACATACCCATATGGCCTTACCCTTTCGTTATTCTTTGCAAACTAATGTTGAGCCTATTATACCCCTTTGTTCTTTACTTTAGCACATCATTAACTCTAAGCGGAAAACAATAATGTCCTTAATTTGAATCCTTGGTTAGCTTAGACTAGTGAGAGTGCTCATGAATTAAGTGTGGGGAAGTTGAATTTGGAAACATTTGGTTTGAGAATTGAGTATGTTAAAATTTTCTGAAAATGTGAAAAAAATGTTTAGGACATGATACATGCATCCAATAATTTAATCATATGCATTGAGAAAAATAAAAGAAAAGAAAAAAAAAATATATATATATATATATAAAAGAGGTGAGAAAAAGAAAAGAAAAAAAAAGAGCAATTAAGCAAAAAGGGTACAAAATGCCCCAAAGTAAACGATTAAAGCAATGCATAAGTACTGTACTTGAAATTAGAATGCATGGATATGTGTAAAACATGGTTGATGGATAGTTAGATGTGGTATTATGATTACATGGATTGTCTAAAGTTAGGTGGAAAGTTTAAGTTAATTAAGGATTCAGATTTTAGTCCACTTGACCAAATACAATCCTACCTTGACCCTAACCCCATTACAACCCTTAAAAGACCTCTTGATATGTGTATCTGTGCATTAAATTTATGTTGATTGTTAGATGAAGAGCAAGCCTTAGAAAGCAAGTTTAGTAGAGAATTGAGAGAATCGAACCTAAAACACTTGAGTGATTAGAGTGCATACACTTCCAGTGAGGGTTTGATGCTCGATTCTTTGTTCCCGGCTTTCATGAGCTATTTTCTTCTACAAGTCTATTTGTACTTTATTTTTATGATCTGAATTAGTGAAATCCAGTTCATATTTCTTCTTGAAAGATTTGTTTACTTTTAACTAAGTTGGTAGAAATATTTTGCATGTAGTGCATTCATATAGATAGGTTGCATTTCATATTAATCTACCATTCCTCTTCATCTTTATAGTTTCTCTCGAGCTTAGCATGAGGACATGCTAATATTTAAGTGTGGGAAGGTTGATAAACCACTATTTTATGGTTTATCTTGTGGTCAATTGAGTGGTTTTTATCAACTCTTTACCCACTTATTCATACTATTTGCATGGTTTTACATTTGCCTTCCCAATTATGTGCTTTGATTGAAAACATACTTCTTTGGTCTTAATTTTGATATGTTTAAACCTCTCTTATTACCATTCGATGCCTTGATATGTGCATTAAGTGATTTCAGAGATTACAGGGCAGGAATGGCTTAGAGGATGGAAAGGAGGCATGCAAAAGTGGAAGGAATACAAGAAGCTGAGAAATTGCTAAGCTGTCCAGCCTTACCTCTTTGCACTCAAACGGCTATAACTTTAGCTACAGAGGTCCAAACGATGCGGTTCTAGTTGCGTTAGAAAGCTAACGTCCGGGGCTTTGATTTGATATATAACATGCCATAGTTGCTCTGAAGCTAGACAACGCGAACGTATGCTCCACGCGGACGCGTCGCAGTAACGAAAAATCAGCGTGTTTGAATTCGCAACCAGCGAATTCTGGGCTGTTTCTGGCCGAGTTCTCAGCCTAGAAAACACAGATTAGAGGCTATAAAGTGGGAGAATGCATCCATTCATAATCACAAGCTCACAATACACAAATTTAGGATTTAGATGTAGTTTTCAGAGAGAGAGGTTCTCTCCTCTCTCTTAGGATTTAGGATTAGGATTCCTCTTAAAGGATTTAGAATTTTAACTTCTTCTCAGGTTCAATGTTCCTTTTATTTATTTTATCAATTCAGTTTACGAACTCTTTATGTTTAGATTGATTTTCTTTACTTAATGTAATTTGAGGTATTTCAGAATTATGATCGCTCTCTTTTATTTATGATATAAATAATTTGGATTTTTTCCTTTTAGCTTTGGTTGAGTCATTGGAGACACTTGAGTTATCAAACTCATTGTTGACTGAAAATTGGAATATTTCAAGAATTAATTCGAGTTCCAATAACTCTAGCCTTTCCCAAGGAAAGACTAGGACCTGAGGAATCAATATTAATTCAT
>NC_029787.2:65134736-65135830 GCF_000816755.2 Arachis ipaensis
GTTTGTTATGATTTTGGTTGTGGCTTTGTTGATTTTCCCACCCAAAATTTGGGTGGTTCCTCCATCCTGAGTTGTATGTCTTGGAGTTTGGATCATATGGTGGTCTAGAATAATTGTTCACATAGTTAGCTTGCTCCCATGCAGATTCAACTTCTGGTGCATCTCCTTCTTGTTGAGGGGCTTGGGCTTGAATGACTAAGACTTGATTCTTCTCCACTTTCTTGGTCAAGGCTACTAGTTACGCAGTGATCACTTTGTTTTAGGCTAACAAAGCATCCATAGAATTGAGCTCCATTATTCTTCTCTTTTGAGTTCTATCTGAAGAATAGAAATACTCATTCTCAGCCACAGTCTCTATGACATCTATGGCTTCTTCAATGGTTTTCTTCTTGTTGAGTGAGCTACCAGAAGAATGATCTATTGCTTGCTTTGACTCATATGATAGCCCTTCATAGAAGATGTGTAGTTGCACCCACTCATTGAACATATCCGGTGGGAATTTCCTTGTCAAATCTTTGAACCTCTTCCAGGCCTCATAAAGTGTTCCACCATCTTGTTGTCTGAAAGTCTGCACCTCAGCTCTTAGTCTGTTGACTCTCTTTGGAGGGTAGAATCTTGTTAGAAACTTGTTCACAACATCATCAAATGTGGTTAAGCTCTCTTTGGGAAATGCTTCAAACCATTTTACTGCCTTATCTCTGAGTGAAAAGGGAACAAAAGTAGCTTGTAGGTGTCAGGGTACATACCATTGGACTTTACAGTGTCACAAATCCTCAAGAATATAGTGAGATGTTGGTTTGGGTCCTCTTGGGCCCCCTCCATATGAACAATTATTCTGGACAAGTGTGATAAGTTGAGGTTTCAACTCAAAATTGTTAGCATGGATTGTTTGCTTTAGAATGCTGCTGCCACAATTTCCTGGATTTGGGTTGATGTAGGAGCCTAAGACTCTCCTCTCTTGCCCAACATGATTTCTAGAATGTTCTCCAACATTGTTATGCACCTCTTCCTCTATAGTAGTTCTCAGATCTTCCTCCACTACTTCCTCTCCAACTATGCCTTTGCCTCTTGCTTCCCTCCTTAATCTAAGGAAG
>NC_029787.2:65139730-65139972 GCF_000816755.2 Arachis ipaensis
GAGAAACCTCCAAAGCTTGAGCTCAAGCCATTACCATCCTACCTAAAATATGCATTTCTAGGAGATGGAGATACTTATCCTATTATCATAATTTCTGTCTTAGAGCCACAGGAAAAAGAAGCACTAATTCAAGTGCTTAAGACATATAGGACCGCCCTTAGGTGGACTATAAGTGACCTTAAAGGCATCAGCTCGGCCCGATGCATGCACAAAATCCTGCTGGAGGATAACGCCAAACCAGT
>NC_029787.2:65153154-65154030 GCF_000816755.2 Arachis ipaensis
AAAAAAATAGTAACAAGGTAATTAAAATGCTTAATCTATCTCCCCAAATCAATTTAGTCATTGTCAAATTCAAACCAATCCTCGGCAACGGCGCTATAAAACTTGATGACCGGAATTCACTCCCCATATAAAAATAATGAATCCGTTCTTTTGGCAAGCGCACCAAAATTATCGTCAAGTAATAACCCATAGTGGAGTGGGATCGTATCCACAGAGATTGGTAGATTTGAGAAATTTTAATCAAGTGGTGAATTAGTCAAGCTGAGCAGAATAGATTGTGATTGCAAAATTGTAAATGGGAAGAAATATAAATGACTCAAAACTAAAGAGAAGCAGTAAAGTGCAGAAAAGGAAATAGCAATAATGTAAAGTGCAGAAACATAAATGACTTAATTGTAAATGGGGATGGGGATTGACAGAATGTAAAGAAAGCTATAAAGAATGTGGAAGATAAGAATAGGGGACTTCATTGAGATCAGGAGATGTTGTTCTCTTTGGATTAAATCCAGTTCATATCCTCTTCAATCATGCAACTCATTGACCTCTTAGCAATCATGATTGATTGAACCCCAATCCCTTAGTGATTCAATCTCTCAGATCTTGATGAATAGCCAATTCCTTGGTATAATTGCTCATGAAGAGAGATATGCTTGATCCCTGATTATACCACACATCATCATAGGTCCAAGTAGAGGGAGGATTATATGTCACCATATCCAAACACCAAAACCCAGATCCTACTCAAGTGTGAGAAGGGATTTCTAGCATGGTTTCATGTTTCCTTTTCCAAGGTTCCCATGAAACCCATTTTGCATTCAATCTCTTTCGCAAGATGATTGAACACTAACATTAAAACGAAATTCCTTCTAGCAAATC
>NC_029787.2:65155250-65155791 GCF_000816755.2 Arachis ipaensis
CCATGTAAAGGCTTTGAGAATCCCCTCTGGACTTCAATACTGGCGTGCCATGCCCAGATCCTAGCGTGACACGCCCATACATTTTTGTGGCATTTTTTCGAAGTGGCACGGCAGTTTCACACGCCCAGCTTGTTTTGTAATTTTCTTCTCTTTTTGTTGCTCTTTTCCACCTGAAATTCAGCACAAACCCATTTCAAAGCAATATACCATAATATTCATCAATTAATTCATAAATTGAAATGATTAAATGAGATTATGCTCTTTTATGGTCTTTTTTAGGCAAGAAAAAAAGGTAGATGATGCAAGTCATCAACAATTGACAAGGATAGCTAGGATAGGACTTCTAGTTCTCATACCTTGCCAAGAGCCTTTTTAGTTGTTAGTTCATTTCCTTTTCCATTTATATTTCTTGTCTATTAACTCAAAAACCCCAAAATATACCTCATAACCAATAGCAAGAACACTTTATCGCAATTCCTAGGGAGAACGACCCGAGGTTTGAATACTTCGGTTATTAATTTTAGGGGTTTGTTACTTGTGA
>NC_029787.2:65157590-65159083 GCF_000816755.2 Arachis ipaensis
TATTTTTGGAGACTCATTTGACTCCTGCCTTGATCATTTGGCCCTTGTTCTGAAAAGATGCCAAGAGACAAACCTAGTTCTGAACTGGGAAAAATGCCACTTCATGGTGACTGAATGCATTGTTCTTGGGGATCAGATTTCAAGCAAGGGAATAGAAGTAGATCAAGCCAAGGTCGAAGTGATTGAAAAATTGCCACCACCTGCTAATGTCAAGGCGATTAGAAGTTTTCTAGGACATGCAAGACTCTACAGGAGGTTCATAAAAGATTTTTCGAAGATTGCAAAACCCATGTGTAATCTCTTGGCCACTGACATCCCATTTGTCTTTGACCGAGAATGTCTGCATGCCTTTGAAACCCTGAAAGCCAAGCTTGTCACTACTCCTATCATCTCTGCACCCAATTGGGACTTGCCATTCGAACTAATGTGTGATACCAGTGATCATGCCATTGGCGCAATTCTGGGGGCAGAGACATGAAAAGCTTTTGCATGTCATTTACTATGCTAGTCATGTACTAAATGATGCGCAGAAAAACTACACTACTACAAAAGAGGAGCTACTTGCAGTGGTTTATGCCATTGACAAGTTCACATCCTACCTAGTAGTATCTAAGGTCATTATTTATACTGACCATGCTGCTCTAAGATATCTAGTCACTAAGCAAGACTCTAAGCCCAGACTCATAAAATGGGTATTACTCCTGCAAGTGTTTGATATAGAAATTAGAGACAGAAAAGGCCCAGAAAATTAAGTGGCTGACCACTTGTTTAGGATTGAACCAGTAGCAGGAACTTCATGGGACCCTTCCAACATGATACTCAAACACCTACATCCTTGTAGTAGTAGATTATGTGTCTAAATGGGTTGAAGCAATAGCAACACCCACTAATTACACCGGAGTAGTAATGAAGTTCCTCCAAAGAAACATCTTCAGTAGATTTGGTGTCCCTAGGATACTAATTAGTGATGGAGGTACTCATTTCTGCAATAGACAGCTGGATTCTGTCTTAAGCCGTTATAGAGTTCTCCACAAAGTAGCAACACCGTATTATCCCCAAATAAATGGGCAAGTTGAAGTCTCAAATAGATAACTAAAGCGAATCCTAGAGAGGACAGTAAGCACCTCTAGAAAGGATTGGGCTAGAAAGTTTAATGATACTCTGTGGGCATACAGAATAGCTTTCAAAACCCCTATAGGAACATCACCATACTAGATGGTGTATGGAAAATCTTGTCATTTGCCAGCGGAACTAGAATATAAAGCCTATTGGACTACTAGATTCCTCAACCTTGATGCTAAAGTAATAGGAGAGAAATGGCTGCTCCAACTAAATGAGTTGGATGAATTCCGCTTAGCTGCATTTGAAAATACAAAGATCTATAAGGAAAAAGCAAAAAGGTGGCATGACAAGAAAATATCTTATAGGGTATTTGAAGTAGGACAAAAGGTCCTGCTCATCAACTCAAGACTCAAATTCTTCCCTGGGAAACT
>NC_029787.2:65176156-65177012 GCF_000816755.2 Arachis ipaensis
AGTGTATCACCTTATGGGTACATAGAACTTCAAGGTAAAGATCCTGACACAAGGTTCACTGTCAATGGACAGAAGGTCAAACATTACCTTGGAGGAGATGTTGAGCCAAGAGGCTCAACACTGCTACTAAGTTAAGTACAGTGAATTCTAGCTAAAGACATTAAAGAAGCGCTTGTTGGGAAGTATCCTAATGATTAATTGCATACTATTTTCTAACTTTCTAATTATTTTTTGTATAGTGTTTAATTAGGTTGATTTTTATGTTAGTGATCATGAACAGTGCTTAATCAGAGACAGAATGATGTAGAACAGCAAACAGAATACCCTGAAGAAGGGATCTCCCTAGCGTTAAACGCCAGAAAGGGGTGGCAACTGGTCGTTCAAATGCCCAAGGGAGTGCAAGCCTGGCGTTAAACGCCAGGCAGGGAGCTCTGGCTGGGCGTTTAACGCCCAATGGAGAGCACAAGCCTGGCGTTAAACGCCAGCCAGGGAGCCCTAACTGGGCGTTTAACGCCCAAGTAGGAGGGACAACATGGCATTGAATGCCAGAATGGATGCCATTATGGGCATTCAATGCCCAGCAAGCATAGGTAGCAGCGTTAAACGCCAGAATGCAGCCATTCTGGGCGTTTAAACACCAGCAAGGGAACATGGGAGGTAATTTTCAAATTCTTTTCTTTTCTTCATTCAATCTATCTTTTTCAAATTCAGTCTTAAATTTCTTTGATTTTTAAATCAAATTTTGTTTAAATATTTCAATTTCAATTTAATTTCAAATTTAAGATATTTTCAAATCTTTTCAAATCTTTTTCAAAATTTCATATCTTTTTCAACTTGTTTTCAATTTCTTTTAAAA
>NC_029787.2:65177558-65178734 GCF_000816755.2 Arachis ipaensis
GTCAGGGGGAAGATCATGTATTTTCATCTGGATAGGGTGAGAGAGATCTTCAAATTACCCTTGCAAAGGGATGACCCTGAATCCTACAATAGAAGGGTGGTAGCCAACCCAAAGCTAGATCAAGTCCTAGAAGACATATGCCTGCCTGGAACTCAATGGATTGAGAATGCAAAAGGCAAGCCAAACTGGCTGAAAAGGGCGAACCTCAAGCCAATTGCTAGAGGATGGCTAGACTTCATTGGGCGTTCTATACTCCCCACAAGTAACCACTCTGAAGTTACTATTCTAAGAGTTGTGATGATTCACTACATCATGATAGGGAATGAGGTAGAAGTCCACCAAGATCAAGGTGGCAAACAAGATATCTACTAATGAGATGCTGGCTTATCCAAATCTCATCTATCGCCTATGCCAAGAGGCTAAGATTTTGATCCATGTGGACAATTTTATTCTAGTGGAAAGCCCAATCCCCAAGCAGGTGATAGAAAATTCCAAGATAGAAGAGGATCATCCCAAAAGGAAGGCACCTGAGCCTCCCCAAGAGATCCCTCCAATAGAGTATTGGGACCAGCTGAAGACATCTGTGATACACTTGTAAAGCACCTTAGATCAATTCAGAGAGGAGCAGAAAGATCAGACTAGCATGATCTGCAAACTGATCAAGGAGCAAGAGAAGTAGGGGCGTGAGAAGGAGGAGTTGAAGCGCCAGAAGCTCTCCCCTGAAGATCCCAGCACCCCCCCCAAGCTGAAGGTTGATGAGTTTCAACCCTGTGACTATTCCAATTCCTGTTTCACGTATTTCCATCCTAATTTAGAGTTACATGATCACTAGTAGCATTTAAGTCTTTATTTTTATTTTTATTATATGTCTTTTAATTTTTAGAATTACACAAGCATTAGTAGTGATTATTTAATTTTTATTTTCCAATTAGCTATAAAATATTCCTATTATCATCATTAAACATGAATAAAATAGTAGATTTTTTTTTACAAGAATTAAAGATGAATAAATTTTTGAGTTCTATAATAAAGAATAATCAATTATTTTGATGTCGTGGCATTGCTTTAGTTTTCTGAATGTATGGATAAACAGTGCATATTTGAAGTCGAAATTAAGGATGTTGGCTCTTGAAAGAATGAAGAAAAAGGAAAAGTGTTATTGATGATCTGAAAAAT
>NC_029787.2:65179436-65179777 GCF_000816755.2 Arachis ipaensis
ACTTTAATCAGAGAAATGTTCTAGTTGAGCTAAGCAGAAATTGAGTTGAGATTTGCAGAAAAGTAAATGGCGGGAAAGTAATTAACAGAAAATGTAATTGCTGGAAGTAAATGGCAGAATGTAAATGACGGAAAGTAAATTGCAGAATCTTAAACAGGGGTTTGAGGAAATGAACATAAAAGTAAATGGCATGAAGTAAAGAGAATGAGTAATATCAGAAATGGGGGATTCATTGGGCTCAGGAGATGCTGTATTCTCCGGATCAAGTTCATTCTCATTTCTTCCTCAATCAATGCATTCATTGATCTCCTTGGCAATCTTAAGTGATTGGATTCCAATTC
>NC_029787.2:65179957-65180519 GCF_000816755.2 Arachis ipaensis
CAACAGAGCTCCCTAACCCAATGAAAAGGGGTTTAGTTGTTCATAGCTCTGGAAATGGAAGAAGATAAAGAAGAATGCATTATCCAATTAACTAGAAATTACAAAGAAAGTAAAATATACAGAGTGTAGTTCTCCCAAAATGCCCCCAAAAGCCCCCTACTAGTTCAAAACTACTCCTATATATACTACTCTTCTGATCTTCTAGTTGGCTCTTCAAGTCTTGGATATGGGCCTTCGATCTTGAGTTGAAGCAGTTACAATCTTCAGTGGGCTTAGCTTTGCTTACAGAAAATGTGAGTTAGGCATGGACGTTAGTTAGGACGTTAGTAGTGTTAACGTTAAGTGAAAATATGGGTTCGAGAACGTTAGTGACGATCACCTTTTTCACTAACGTTCCAAACCAAAAACGATCCACATTAACTTCAACGTTGCCTCTTGGTCCTTCACAAACGTTATTGGCATTCACCTTTTCCAATAACGTTGCTAATTGCCTCTTTTCCCCGCGTTAGAGTTCACGTTAGTATAACTAACGTGACCCTTAACGTGGGCATGCCTAAGCTTC
>NC_029787.2:65181394-65183617 GCF_000816755.2 Arachis ipaensis
AACTCTTTAAAGTAAGCTTTCAGCCAACACTCCTGAACCAGTTGGTTCAAGGTGCTAGGTGTTGAAACACCCCTAAGGACTTACTCCCTCAAGTCTCTCTCCCCCATACATGCACACCACAGGCACATGGTTTGTTATTTTCTTTCTTTGAGGCCTTGGTGTCCAGCACCTCTTTGGGTTACTAAATGTTCTGTAGCAAAAGTTGCTCTTGATAGTGGACTTTCAGCTGATAATCCCGGGTTAGTTAACCCAAGTTTCCAAGTGATAAGCACCCGTGAGAGCTTAGTCATCCAAGCATATCCTTTGCACAGGAGCCCCACAGACATATGCCTCAGTATTCAAACCCTTGGTGCCTAGCCTTATTTCTTATTATTTTTCTTTCTTTTTCAAACTCTTATTGTTCTTTCTCTTTTTCTTATTAGGATCTTGTTGTTTGGCTAGTCTCATAGGATGTGTTTCAACTTATGATAACCATAGCTTGCTTCAAACCACAATCCTCGTAGGATCGACCGTGACTCGCTCAGGTGTTACTTGGACGACCCAATGCACTTGGTGGTACAGTTGTACAAAGTGTGGGGATTCTTGCACCAGCTACTCTGATTTTTAGCCACTAATTAATTAACTAGTCCAATTGTTCAATTAAGTCATACCTCATTATCGGATTACAAAACCTATGCTTACTTCTGAACTTCCTCAACTTGACCCAAATAGAGTTTACGCTCATCCTAGGACTAAGTTATAACTTAGGGCCTTATAGCATCTCTATGCCTAACTCGAGATCTCATTAAATCCTAAATCTCAATACTTGTATTGCCTAAGACCTCAACAACAACTAGAGTATCTATTCCGGTTATTCATCTTTACTTTAAGTGCAATACTACAACTCGACATACTAAATAACCTACGAATTTTCACTTATCATAACTAATTCAAATGTTAAACTCANCATATTTGAAGTCGAAATTAAGGATGTTGGCTCTTGAAAGAATGAAGAAAAAGGAAAAGTGTTATTGATGATCTGAAAAATCCAAAATTTGATTCTTGAAGCAAGAAAAAGCAGTAAAAAAATGGCGAAAAGAAAAGAAAATAGAAATAGAAAGAAAAAGCCATTAGCTCTTTAAACCAAAAGGCAAGAGTAAAAAAACCAGTAATCCTTTAAACAAAAGGCAAGGGTAAAAGGATCCAAGGCTTTGAGCATCAGTGGTTAGGAGGGCCTAAAAGAAACAAAATCCTGGCCTAAGCGGCTCAACTAAGCTATCCCTAACCATGTGCTTGTGGCGTGAAGGTGTCAAGTGAAAGGCTTGAGACTAAGCGGTTAAGGTTGTGATCCAAAGCAAAAAGAGTGTGCTTAAGAACTCTGGACACCTCAATCTGGGGATTCTAGCAAAGCTGAATCACAATCCGAAAGGGTTCACCAAAGTAAAGTGTCTGTGGCATCTATATATCCGGTGGTAATACTGGAAAACAAAGTGCTTAGGGTCACGACCAAGACTCTAAAAGCTGTGTTCAAGAATTAAAAAGAGCTGAACTAAGAGAGTCAATATATCATCTGGATTCTAAGTTCCTATAGAGACCAACGTTTCTGAGTTTCAATGGATAATGAGATGCCAAAACTATTCAAAAGTAAAAAGCTATTGAGTCCCGCTTATCTAATTAAAACTGAGCTTCATTGGAAACTCTGAGATTTACTGCATCCTACTCTTCTTTTCATCCCATTCTGTTTTTAGTTGCTTGGGTGATGCACGGAAACTTGTCTCTCAACAAATTTTCCTTCAGCAAGTTTACCGAATTGTCGTCAAGTAAAAACTCACAATAGAGTGAGGTTGAATCCCACATGGATTGATTGGTTGAGCAACTTTAATTAGAGGAGTGTTCTAGTTGAACTGAGCAAAATTTGGATTGAGAATTGCAGAATTTGAATTGGCAGGAAAAGTAAAGAACGGGAATGTAAATAGCAGAATATAAATGGCAAAAATTAAATTGCAGAAAGTAAATTGCAAGAAATTAAATGGGAGTGGGGGTGATTGAGCATAAATGTAAACAACAAAAAATTAAAGAAAGGGAAAGATCAGAATGGGGAGGTTCATTGGGCTTAGGAGATATTGCATTCTCCGGATCAAGTTCATTCTCATTTCTTCCTCAATCAATGCATTCATTGATCTCCTTGGCAATCTTAAGTGATTGGATTCCAATTCCTTGGTAATTCAATTTCTCAAATCTTGA
>NC_029787.2:65184001-65191185 GCF_000816755.2 Arachis ipaensis
ATATACTACTCTTCTGATCTTCTAGTTGGCTCTTCAAGTCTTGGATATGGGCCTTCGATCTTGAGTTGAAGCAATTACAATCTTCAGTGGGCTCAGCTTTGCTTACAGAAAATGTGAGTTAGGCATGGACGTTAGTTAGGACGTTAGTAGTGTTAACGTTAAGTGAAAATATGGGTTCGAGAACGTTAGTGACGATCACCTTTTTCACTAACGTTCCAAACCAAAAACGATCCACATTAACTTCAACGTTAGTGGCACTAACGTGACCACTAACGTTGCCTCTTGGTCCTTCACAAACGTTATTGGCATTCACCTTTTCCAATAACGTTGCTAATTGCCTCTTTTCCCCGCGTTAGAGTTCACGTTAGTATAACTAACGTGACCCTTAACGTGGGCATGCCTAAGCTTTGAGAGCGTTAGTGACACTTACCTTTGTCACTAACGCTCCGAACGCCCCTCCTTCCCACGTTAGAGTTCACGTTAATTAGATTAACGTGGCCACCAACGTGGTGGTAATTGCCATCTCCAACGTTAGCGACAAAGGTGAGTGTCACTAACGTTGGCCTATCACTCCTTGCTCCACGTTACCCTTCACGTTAGTGGTCTTAACGTGACCACTAACGTGGGCAATGTTGGCCTAGTCCATCGTTAGTGACAAAGGTGAGTGTCACTAACGTTGGCAATTTCTTCCTCCTCCCACATTAGAGTTCACGTTAATTAGATTAACGTGGCTCTTAACGTGGCTTATGTATGGCCTTTTGGAACGTTAGTGGTATTCACTTTTACCACTAACGTTGGAGCTCCTCTTTTCTTTCCACGTTAGCTCCCATGTTAATGTAACTAACGTGGCAGCTAACGTGGGCTATGATGGCTTTCGAAGGCGTTATTGGCGATCACTTTTCTCATTAACGCCACAAGCTTATGCCCATTCCACGTTAGTGGTCACGTTAACTAGACTAACTTGGCTACTAACGTGGCTCTTCCTTGCTTCCTTTGTCTTGAAATCAAGCAAATAAAGTTCATCAAAGCTCTATTCCAAGTCATGAGATCATGCATTATCCAATTTGTCATTCAATTCATGCATAATTTTCATGAAATCATGTAAAGTTCACAATGTTTGCTTGAATCAAGATGTAAGTGTATTTCTACCCAAAACTTGCTTATTTACTAAGAAAATAATGAAAGAACGGGAGAAACAAGTTCTTATTATAGAAGTAAAGCTCTTGGTTTATGGGGTTTCATGCATAGCAACTTAGGTTCATTCCTTTACTGGTTTCCAGGTCTTTATCATGCTCTTGAATACTTGCTTGATTGCATCCTATAAGATCCTTATTCTTTGATCCTCCCTTTTTTTTCTCAGGGTTTATTGCATCCTTAGGCTAAGTGCTCTGTGAGGGGGCAACTCTTTAAAGTAAGCTTTCAGCCAACACTCCCGAACCAGTTGGTTCAAGGTGCTAGGTGTTGAAACACCCCTAAGGACTTACTCCCTCAAGTCTCTCTCCCCCATACATGCACACCACAGGCACATGGTTTGTTATTTTCTTTCTTTGAGGCCTTGGTGTCCAGCACCTCTTTGGGTTACTAAATGTTCTGTAGCAAAAGTTGCTCTTGATAGTGGACTTTCAGCTGATAATCCCGGGTTAGTTAACCCAAGTTTCCAAGTGATAAGCACCCGTGAGAGCTTAGTCATCCAAGCATATCCTTTGCACAGGAGCACCACAGACATATGCCTCAGTATTCAAACCCTTGGTGCCTAGCCTTATTTCTTATTATTTTTCTTTCTTTTTCAAACTCTTATTGTTCTTTCTCTTTTTCTTATTAGGATCTTGTTGTTTGGCTAGTCTCATAGGATGTGTTTCAACTTATGATAACCATAGCTTGCTTCAAACCACAATCCTCGTAGGATCGACCGTGACTCGCTCAGGTGTTACTTAGACGACCCAATGCACTTGGTGGTACAGTTGTACAAAGTGTGGGGATTCTTGCACCAGCTACTCTGATTTTTAGCCACTAATTAATTAACTAGTCCAATTGTTCAATTAAGTCATACCTCATTATCGGATTACAAAACCTATGCTTACTTCTGAACTTCCTCAACTTGACCCAAATAGAGTTTACGCTCATCCTAGGACTAAGTTATAACTTAGGGCCTTATAGCATCTCTATGCCTAACTCGAGATCTCATTAAATCCTAAATCTCAATACTTGTATTGCCTAAGACCTCAACAACAACTAGAGTATCTATTCCGGTTATTCATCTTTATTTTAAGTGCAATACTACAACTCGACATACTAAATAACCTACGAATTTTCACTTATCATAACTAATTCAAATGTTAAACTCAGACAAAAGTTCAAGCCTAAATTTATTCTCACTTATTTTTCTCCTTCTCTACTTACCTCTGCACTCTATAATTCACCATGTACCAAATGTTATATATTAACCACCTTATAATCTACACGTAGAAACCAAAGTCAAGTGCGAAAATTATTGGGTGACAGCTTAACTCAAAATCGTAGTCCTTTAGTAATTATATCCATCTCCATGAAGGTAGTTTCCTCCTTACTCCACATCATCAACATAGCACAATTGCAGCAGGTTCTAGATCGTGAATCAAAGAATCCACTTCGTACGGCCTCAATCGTTATGACGCATAAACCACTACATGCCAATGTTGCATCGGAGCACACTCCAAGACTTCTAACGAAGTGTCATTGTAGATCCCAACTGGTTCACGGGATTCCAACAACATAGACATTAGCTTTGTAGTTAATCTTTCCTTTATGTTTTGAAGAATTCTTCCCACCATGTGATGTCCGCACCAATGGGGCACCTATGTGTGTTTACTTAGTCACAGGAATTAACATATTGATTGTTCAAAATTCATGTCCTAAGGAATTAACATATCGATGGTTCCGTCTAAGGATTGCATGCGATGTCGAAATGAGCTCAAGTTATTTGAAGGGATACCAAGCTCAAAGAAAAACAAACAATTCGAATGGTATCTGTAAGAAATTGAAAATATACATTGTGTTGTGATTAGGCAAGGTTGTAAAAAATAAGAAAAAAAGAAAATGCATCAGAAAGAGAGTGCACCTCAAAATGGAATTCCAAATTAAGAATCTTTGGAAGAAATAATAAGGCACATTAAATCAAAATATGTCTCTACTGATGGTTTATCTCAATAGAAATCTTTCTCACACTTGATTAGGTCAAAACAGATTTAGGCTCATGCCAAGAAGTACAAGTTTCGTGCAAAGACACGTGCAAGCAAGGGTTTGATTTAGGAAACGTTTAATTTAATTATCAAGAAGGATCACGGAATAAAGTACTTCAACGTGGATTACAAAAGAAAGACACATAGAGTCACAAGCATCTATTGGTAATCTCTCTCGTATTAGGTCTCCCACTGCCATCCTCCTTCACCCTTATTTGATGATAATCAAATCTGAAATCAATCTTTAAAAACACTCCAGCTCCTTGCAACCGATCCATTAAGTCATCTATCCTCGGCAACGGAAACTTGTTCATCACAGTCACTTTGTTCAACCATCGATAATGCACGCAGAGTCTCATTCACCTCCAAGAGTATATATAACCCTCAGCTACAACTGTCCCTCTTTCCACGAATTGTTCTGCTACTTAATATCGCAAACTTAACTCAAGTCATTAAAGTACTTCATCTTTCATAATTCTACCATGTCAATTCCCCCTCACGCTTTCTGCTGTGTTACTCTAATTGGTTGTCACTAAGAATCCGAATAGCTTGGCTGCATCCACCAGACTTATCTTCTCCCATTGGTTCCTCCGACGCTAAGTTCGGCCAGCTCTAACAGCAACGTTCCATAGAATAAAATTAAGATAAACTCTGGTCCTAAGCCTAACGTTCAATGTAATATTCCTAGTTCTAAATCCTCGTCCCCCTCATAAGTTTGTAAGGAGAGTCAGGTTACAACCTAATACAACGTGATTAAAACTCGTTTATCTATTTTATCGTTACCTTAAATTGGAGATCCTTAATCCCATCGATGGGACTGGTCCGCACCCTGGTCTTTCCTATAAGGACAACGTATGGAGATATGCCCTGACAATCCGCAGTGGTAACATCCACAGAACTCAGCCATGCACGATGCTTCCGGATGGTATCTTCCACATCTCGGGTACCTTAGCTCCTCTTGTTGAGCCCACGCCTGCTTACCTCCTCCTCTTGCCTAGTGATATTGGTCATGGTTAGTCTCTCCAATATGCCCTCGACCTTGGGATCGCTGAGGGGCATGGCTTTCTTTCTTGAAGTTCTGACCTCTTGATGGAACATACTTCCCACGACCTCTGCTACTAGTACCACCATGATCATCTCTCACCACAGCCGTTTTCCTGGTATAATCTTCAATAATTCTTGCCTTGTTCACCAGTTCAGAGAATCTCTGAATCGCTAATGGAGTCACAACAGTCATAGTCGTTTCCCTTAGACCTCCTTGGTACCTTTCACACTTCCAACCCTTATAGGACTCAGGGGCTCCTCAATATACCCTTGAGAACCTACAGAGCTCCTCGAACTCACTCGTAAACTCGGTCACAGACATTGAACCTTACTTCAGCTGCATAAGCTCTAACTCTTTGGCCTCCCTCACTGACTCAGGAAAATACTTCTTGAAGAAAGCAGTCCGAAACAGCTCCCATGGAATGTCCATATTCTATTGTTGCAAAAATCGACACTCTCCTTGCCACCAATGCTGAGCTTCTCCCACTAATATGGAATATCCATATTCTGTATTGCCCGATTTTTTTATTCTAAATTATTTTTGGTCTATTCAAAATAATAAATTAAATCTTCAAAATCTTATTTTTCTCAAAACACGGTACCGGACAGACTAGAGCCGGTACTGCCGGCTTAAGCACCGGTACACATTTTTACAAAAAATCTTTTGCAAAAGATACATTTTCCAATTTAAACACATTAACTGAAATCAAATTCTAAACCAAGATTAATCAGATGGGTGTTGCTCCTCTAGGAGTTTGACATTGAGATAAAAGACAAGAAAGGGTCAGAAAATCAAGTAGCTGACCATCTTTCCAGAATTGAGCCTGAAAAAGGAGTACAACCACCTACAGCTGTGACTGAGACATTTTTGGATGAGCAATTGTTCCTCATTCAGCAGGCTCCATGGTTTGCAGACATTGCAAATTACAAGACCATGAATTTTATTCCAAAGGAGTACAGTAGGCAACAAGTAATAAAGCTATTGACTGATGTAAACTACTACATTTGGGAGGAACTGTAACTTTTTAAAAGATGTTCAGAAGGCATAATCCAGAGATGTGTTCCAGATGAAAAAACACAGCAAATTCTTTGGCACTGTCATGGTTCTGATTATGGAGGCCACTTTGGTGGTGAGAGGACAGCTACAAAAGTCCTTCAGAGCGGGTTTTACTGGCCAACTCTCTTCAGGGACTCAAGAGAATTTGTGAAGCACTGTGACAGATGTGAAAGAGCCACGAATCTTCCTGCCAACCATGAGATGCCACAACAGGGGATTCTTGAAGTTGAGTTGTTTAATGTGTGTGGTATTGATTTCATGGGACCTTTTCCACCCTCACATTCAAAAACCTATATTCTAGTGGCAGTTGATTATGTGTCCAAGTGGGTGAAGATGTAGCTCTACCCACCAATGATGCCAAAGTGGTGATGAACTTTCTTCAGAGACACATTTTCAGCCGGTTTGGTGTCCCTAGGACACTCATTAGTGATGGTGGAAGTCACTTCTATAACAGACAGCTGGACTGACTTCTTTAGAGATATGGAGTCCGTCATAACGTGGCCACCCCCTATCACCCTCAGACAAGCAGAAAAGTTGAGGTTTCCAATAGGGAACTCAAGCAAATTCTAGAGAAGACCGTAAGTGTTTCAAGAAAGGACTGGTCTAGGAAGCTTGATGATGCTCTCTGGGCCTACCGGACAGCTTACAAGACTCCTATTGACATGTCCCATTATCAGTTGGTCTATGGCAAAGCCTGTCACTTGCCAGTTGAGCTGGAGCATAAAGCTTACTGGGCAATCCGGTATCTGAATCTTGATTCAGAATCTGCAGGAATTAATAGAATGCTTCAGTTGAATGAGCTTCATGAATTCAGATATTCGGCCTATGAGAATGCCAAGCTCTATAAGGAGAGAACCAAGTTATTGCATCACAAGAAGATTGCCATCAGAGTCTTTGAGCCAGGACAGTGAGTGCTTTTGTATAATTCAAGGCTCAAACTCTTTCCCAGGAAGTTGAAATCCCGGTGGTCAGGACCGTTTATGGTTACCAGAGCTTCACCATATGGTCATGTGGAAATACAGGAAGAGAATTCTGACAAGAATTTTATAGTGAATGGCCAGAGGTTGAAGCACTATCTTGGAGGTGAGATTGATCGCCAGAGGTCCGCTCATCTACTGAATTAGCAGAACTGACCGTCAAGCTAGTGACATTAAAGAAGCGCTTGTCGGGAGGCAACCCGATATTTTCGTATCTTTTGTTTTGATTTCTATTGGTTTGATTCTGTTATTTATTTGGTTTTAGTTGAAATTTTTACTGTTTTTCCTTGTTTCACGTATGTTTGGGTTATGCAGAATCATTGACAAAGAAAAAGTTCTTAAAAACGGAGTTGCAGACGCGCAAAGAAGAATTTGCCTCAAGAGAGTCCGCGCCTAATATGTTACTTACTAAAGAGCAAAATTTTCTGGAGGGTCTACGCCTAACTGGAGATTTATCAAGTTAGGAGCAAGGTGTGAAGACTCATGGCAAGTTAGGCACGTTGGAGGTTAAGTTAGGCACATCACATGCTTGGACTTGCAGAAGCCTTCAAGTAAGGCACAAGGAATAACGCTTCAATCCAAGTAAGGCGCTGAGTGTAGGCCTAGGCTTCAAGTAAGGCACAGTTAAAGTTCAAGTTAGGCGCAGCGCTTCATGCATCACACTAAGTAAGGCGCACCAAGTTCTTGAGTTAGGCGCCAGTGTTAGGTGCAGGATCAAGTAAGGTGCAGTGCATGCCTAAGTTAGGCGCATGGTACATGTCTCAAATCAAGTAAGGCGTGGTCCCCCCTCTCTTTATTACTCAACCCCCCTAACTTTGCACCATATCAAACAGAATCTAGTTCCCTCCCCTCCCTACCAAATCAAAGATCCTTCCCAAATTTTACACC
>NC_029787.2:65196345-65210041 GCF_000816755.2 Arachis ipaensis
TTTTATTTTAAAATAGGAAAAGATATTATTTATTTTTAGAAATTATAATTTACATTAATTAGGATTAGATATAAAAGGGAAAAGAATCAGCCCTTTGCTCTCTTCTCTTCTCTTCTACCTCATTCCGTAATTTACAATTTTTATAAATCCTAGTTTTTCCTCTAAACCATGAGCAACTAAACCTCCACTGTTAAAGTTAGGAGCTCTGTCTATCGTATGGATTGATACTATTATTTTTCTGTTTTAATTCATGTACTGATTTATAATTCAAGAATTGTTTTCGTTCTTTATCTTATGAATTTGGGTGGAACGGAAGTATGACCCTTGTTCTAATTGAGCTCTTGTATAACTTGGAAAAGCTCTTTACTTGAACAACAGCTTGAAAACAATTTCTCCTAAACTTCTAATTATCTAGACTTAACGGGATACGTGACATATAATCCTTTTATATTTGGATAATTATAGTTTCTGTGGCATATAACTAGAATTGAACTTCACCCTCTAATTGGAATTAAGTGACCAAGGAATTAGCGGTTGATGAAGTTTAGAGGAGACTAAAAAGGTCTAAGGAATTAGAATTTAGTCACTTATAGTTGTCATGAATTAAATATTGCATGATTAAAATAGTTAGTGAGAAAAGTCAATCCGGAAATAGATAACTCTGAAGCCTTAACTGTTTCTCCATATATTATTCACATCTTGTTTACTGCTTGCTATTGTGATATTCTAAATTTACTGTTAATGCGTTTGAATTCTCAAAACATCATTTTCTACTTGTCTAACTAAGTAAATTAATCAACCATTGTTGCTTAGTACATCAATCCTCGTGGGATCGACCCTCATACACTTGAGGTACTACTTGGTACGACCCGGTGCACTTGCCGGTTAGTTTGTGGTTATAAATTCCGCACCAAGTTTTTGGCGCCGTTGCCGGGGATTGATTGTGATTGACAACTATTCATTATTTGATTGCTTAGATTAGATAATTTTTCTTTTAATTAGTTTTATTTTAGTATTATTAATTTTTATTTTTCATTTTTTTCCTTTAATTTTCTTTTTTTCTTCCTTTTCGTTCAACCAGTCCCTGTCTTCCTTTCATTTTTTTTATTTCTTTAACTTTAATTGTGATTGTTTTTAACCTTCCTTCATTTTTTTTATTTTCGCTCATTTTCGTTTTTCCTTCTTTATTTTCCTTTATTATTTTTAATATTCTTATTTTATTAATCTTATTTAAATTTTAAGCTTTAAATTTTCGAAATTTTGCTCAACTATTTCTTTTTAATTTCTGAAATTAAATTTGGTGTCACCTAGTTATTTTTATTTTAATTTTTTTGTTTAATTATTTAGTAGTTTTATTTTATTTCTTTACACAGTTACTTCATTGGGAATTCTCTACACTCTGACGTAGAGAATCCCATCTTTTCTTGTCTTCTGTCTGTTTACGAGCATGAACAGGGACAAGGAACCTCTGTTAGACTTTGATCCTAAACCCGAAAGGTGTAACATCCCTTCCAGCAAAATACCTTGCTTAAGTCAGGGTATTTCTACTAGAAAGAACATTACGTAACCTTTTCTAGTATTAACTACTTAATTATCGAGCCTTTTTATCGAGTTTGCGTTTCAGTTTTAAGGAAATGCCAGAAAATTTTTGTTTTTATTCAGTAAAGTCATGTTTCAAATATTTCCAACAAATAATAATCACATAAATATTATTAATAATAACTCTTAATACAAAAGAAACCAAATAAAACTCAAATACAATATACTAAACCTACCCCTCTATGTAAAATAAAATTTCAAGGGACAACAGCGAGGGGACTCTATGAAAGCAATTAAAACCATAAAGAAGGCCTACTAATCGCTTGCAGCTTCATAATGCATCTTCAAACCTGTGTCACTGAAAGGGTGGAAAATTTGGGGGTAAGAACCAAACCACATTTTCTCAGTAGAGGTCGAGAATGCCATGAAAGTAAAGAATAAAACGCAAATAGTTAATTTCATTCAGAGACATCTAAAAGAAAATTAACCTTCTTTAAAAGCATTAGTTAATTATTCAAAATCCTAGACCTATATTTTCTTTATAAAGGTCTTAAAAGTTTTCCTAGATTTTATGAATGACCAACCTTTTCCAAGCATAGGTTCATTAAGTCTATGCTGAAGCAGTTTGATTTTTCATACTTTACTAGACCACAAACGTACCAGTCACGGCCTCAGGCCCAAACAACTCAATCAACATCCAATCACCACAATCCAAACAATCAGTTACAAACACAGGTAATGAGGTTCAAACACAACCAAGAGCAATTACATCAAGTATAGCAATTAGCAATTAAACAGAATTATTCACTTAGGCAAACCAATTACAATATACACACCCAAACAATGTCACATAGATGCATATGATGAATGTCTAGTCCTAGTGCATGCCATGAGCTCATGTGTCGGTTAGCACCTGCATTCCCGACATTTATCTGGTCACGAGTTCACGATTTCCCGAATACGATTTTCCATTTAAATAAATGCGCATATAATTATTAGCAGCTCTATTGAGACACCCTCTGCTTTCTACTCGCAGAAAATATACTCTTGGAAACAGAAAATTGCTGTAGGTATCCTAGTTTCCCTACTGCTGTAGGTATCCTAGTTTTCCTACAGAAGCTCTTGGGTTGCTTTAAGCAACAGATAAATAAATATTATCTCTTGGGTTGCATTAAGCAACAAATAAGCAAACAGTATCTCTTGGGTTGCCTCAAGCAACAAATAAACATCTCTTGGGTTGCTTCAAGCAATAAACAAATAAACAAATATCTCTTGGGTTGCCTAAAGCAACAGATAATCATACAATAAGTACTTTACTCTTTCCTTTTTCTTTCATAATTGTAAATACGCAAGCGGGACTAGACCCACGCCCTTGCCAACAACCTCATAAACCAAATAATATTTTCTTAAAAGAATCAATGAAGTTATCATCAAGTCTTAAATTTATTTTAATTAAATTCTTATGTCTTAGATTAAGCTTTCTATTAAACCAAAAATCATAATTTTTCTCTGATTCTAGCTTCGGAAATATAAGCAAAACCATGACTGCTCTGTAGTGCCTTAAAACCAGAAGACAACAGCAACGTACAACATTCGAAATTTCATATAAAATCCAAATTAAATCCAACCACATTCAAAATTAATGTGGTTAAACATAACTTATCCAAATTTCTTTCTAAATTGGTTCCAGGGTCATACCATTTTTAATGAAGAAGTAACGTAGCTTGGAAGTTAGGTAATTCTCTGCAGAATTCTATTTTACAAATCATTGAACACAACCTCTTCCAAGTCCCATAACTCACTTATTAAAACATAGAAAATCCTAAAATTTAAATCACATATACTAAACATACTTAATTTTCACCTCCAATTGCTTAACTTTGAAAACTCATAACTAAATCTTCAGTTAATACGAAACCTTCAAATTTAAATCCTAACAACTACACTTGTTAAAGTTTACTCAGATTTTAATCTCATACAATTTCGATCGCTAGTAAATTACTAGGCCGTCCTCAAAGTAACCATTCTATTTTGAAAACCAGATTCTTAATAATAGTTTAGTCTTTTAGGCCCTAATTCTTCAACAATTCTCAATCCAGTATCAAATATATCAAATGATTATCTTAGCTTCAACCATTTATACATAATCAGTCAAAACCACAATCCTCTACTAATCTCAAGTCACTTTCGTAGCCATAGCAATATAACAAACAACCATTTCAACAACCCTCAATCAATAATTCAATCATCTACCATACATAATTACAATCAATTCAATCACAGCGCCAAGCACAATCGCAATCACAATCCATCATTCATATAATCAATTAATTACTCACAGCTATTAATACTATTTGCAGTTATTCAGTAAACCTTGTTGACATTCCTAAATTAAAATTATTTTAAACCCCCTACCTCGATGTCGCAATCGCATACTTTAACGTAACAGCTCTCTTTTCTTTTAGTTTCAGGGCAGCAGCGGTAACTCTCACGCAACCGGAACAGCAACAATATTAGCCTTCGCAGCACTGACCATGGTTGCAGTAAAATAGAGGATTCAAATTGGATAAGAATCACAAGCAATTTCAGCTCTAGGAATTCAAGACAGAGCAAGAACTAAAATAGAATTAAAACCAGAACATAGCAACCACAGCAGTGACAAAACAAAACGTGTAAATGGATCAACCCTAAGGAGAAGATAAGACCAGTACCCAGATAACAAAATCAAAACCAGTAATGGCTTCAACCGTCCCATGGCAGCACCAGCTTCAATACTCGACCTAATTGTGGCAGGAAATAGGAGCCAAAAAGGGGCTGAGCAACAAAAATATAGGCAACCATGATTAAAACAAGCACATGGAAGAGAAACAAAGTATAATCAGAGTAAGGGTAAGAGTGTTACGGTTTCAAAAATGGGGAAATTAGGATCAGAACAAGGAGAAGGATCCTAGCTTAATTGAGAGTTGGTGGCGGCAGCTTACTTTCTCCGATGACAAGCTCCATCCACTGTAGCTCCAAAAATCAAAAGGACAGGGATTAGAAGCAGGAACCACCGTTCTTGTAGTAGCTCCAAATCAACAGCAACTGTATTACCCTCCCCGTCAGTCTCTCTTCTCCGTTATTCTTCCTCTTCTTCTCTGTCCTAACCGACGTTGACAGTGGTGAGGGGAGCTTCAGCAGCGGCGGCTAGAAGTGCGACAGCCTCCCTCCCTCTTCTACTCGATAGCAACAGCAGTGACGGTGGCAGTGACACCCATCGGCGCTGCTCCCCCCTTCCCCTCTTCCCCTGTTTCTCAGTCTCTCGTCTCCCCCTTTTCTCCCTCTATGCGTTATACTATTTGAAAATATGCGGTGAATTGTTGAGTGTAAATGAATGGTAAGGAATGAAAAAACGTGGATCACTTGGGGAAAGGGTTAGTGGCAGTGTGCGTATGCGTTTGTGATTGGTTAGGGATTATACCTATTAGATAATAACGGTACGTATTAAAATAAGAAACATAAGACTAGGAAAAATATATACAAGTAACATAAATTTTATAAAATATTTGAGATAGAATAACAATTTAAGATTCGAATATAATACCATAAAGATTACTTTTAAAACGCATAAGATTTTATCTATCAATCTATTAACGAGCTCAAATAATTATTTCTAATTTAAATTATAAAATAAGCATACTAATCACATTTTATAAAATACGGTTTAAATCCAAAAATATCAATTATTTAGATTATACGACATAATTTTTTTCATTAGTTTCCTATTACCAAAACATTAATTCCAATTTATATAAAATAACTCTAATTATAGTAAAGATTATACATAAACCTTAATTAACTTAAACCCAAAGTATTTATAAAAATCAATTTAATCATTTTCTAATAAATTAATCTCTAAGAGCTCAAACTAATAAAATAAATCATAATTTATTCATAATAGAAATTTTTTAAATTTAATTATATAACACTTCCAGTACTGAATTCTAATTTGAAATTAGATAAAATAACCAAATATAAAAATTTACACAAAAATATTAATTAACTTAACTCCGAATATTAATAAAACTAATTTAATTACTCTCAATTGAATAATTTATAAAATAAGATATCAAATCAATAAAATAAATGGTAACCTTTCGAATAAAAGTTACTTAAATTAAATTATACAATTCTTTCTTATTTTTTAATTACTAAAATTATACAAAATATTATGTTATAATAAGGTTACTTAAAAATATTAATTGATTCAAAATAAAACTATCTCCGAATCTATTTAATTATTCCTAATGAAATAATTCCTAAAATTACAAAATTTAAACTTAACAAGATAAAATCACAATTTATTTATATTTAGATTTTAAAAAATGCGGGATGTTACAAAAGGACTTTTAGGTGGCATTTACAACAAGCAAGACTTTACAAAGCTGTAGAGTCCAACATGGACCATAATAATGTTGTTAATTCCAATGTGGCAAATCCAGAAGAGTGCTTGGCTCTTACACTGCTCCTACTGTAGATTTTTATGGAAAAAGCATTGTGGTGCCTCCTATGGCTGCAAACAACTTTGAGTTGAAGCCTCAACTTGTCACTCTTGTGCAACAAAGTTGCTAGTATCATGGACTTCCTCAGGAAGACCCGAATTAATTTATTTCTGATTTTCTGCAGATTTGTGATACTGTGAAGACCAATGGAGTAAATCTTGAGGTATACAGACTCATGCTCTTTCTGTTTACTGTGAAGGATAGAGCAAAACTATGGTTAGATTCTCAATCCAAGGAGAGTCTGGATACTTGAGACAAGGTTGTCACTAGATTTCTGACTAAATTTTTTCCACCTCAAAAGCTTACTAAGCTAAGGGTGGAGGTTCAAACTTTCAGACAGAGAGAGGGTGAGACCCTTTATGAAGCTTGGGAGAGATTCAAGCTACTTACTAGGCAATACCCTCCAGACATGTTTTCTAGATGGACTCAGCTGGATATCTTTTATGAGGGCTTATGTGAAATATCCAAGATGCACTTGGATAATTCTGCAAGTGGTTCTTTGCACATGAAGAAGACACCAGAGGAGACTATTGAGCTTATTGAGTTGGTTGCTAACAACAATACTTATATTCCTCCAATAGGAATCCTTTACACTCTGAGACCTCTTAGAAGAGACGTGTTTTGGAAGTGGAAGCTGTTGATGCTCTTCTTGCTCAGAACAAGCTTTTGTCTCAGCAAATAAATCTGATTACTCAACAGTTGAGTGGAATGCAAGTTTCAGCTGTCAACACTCAGAATGTACCCATAGAAGCCTCTTATGACATGACAGGTAATTTTATGCAAAATTAAAATTATGATTATACTCAATTTTCTTTTGAACAGGTCAATTATATAGGGAGTGCTCCTAGAAATCCCAATAATGATCCCTATTCTAAGACCTACAATCAAGGGTGGAGAAATCACCCAAATTTTGGGTGGAAAGACCAACCTCAGAGATCTCATAATTTCAACAATAATTCTCAGGGCGGCTTCCAATAGAATAATCAAAATAACTGCCAATTTCAGTCTCATCCACAACAACCACCTCAGCAGACAAATTTTCAACCCCAACAATATTCTAATTGGAAGATGATGAGGAGTTTTATGCAGGAAACCAGGGCGTCCATTCGAAACTTGGAGGTGCAAATAGGCCAATTGAGCAAGCAAATGCATAAGAAATCTTCAAACACATTTCCTGGTGATACAGTGGTGAACCCAAGAGAAGATTGCAAGGCTATACAATTGAGGAGTGGTAAAGTAGCTGGTTCTGAGACCAAGGTCAATGAGGAGCTAGTTGAAAAAGAAGCTCCAAAGGAGAAGAAGGAAGAAGTAGAGCACACCCCTCCAAAGCGTGCAGACAACCCATTCTCGGATTCTCTTGGCACATATCCTACATTACCAAAGGCTGTTGAATACAAGCCAAAAATGCCTTATCCTCAGAGGCATCAGAAGGCTTCCAAAGACAAGCAATTTTCTAAATTTTTGGAAGTCTTCAAGAAGCTGTAGATCAACATTCCTTTTGCAGAGGCTCTTGAGCAAATGCCTCTTTATGCTAAATCTATGAAAGAATTGTTAACTAACAAGAGGAATTGGAAGGAATAAGAAACCGTGGTGTTAACTAAGGAATGCAGTGCTATTATTCAACATAACCATCCTGAGAAAATACAAGACCCAAGGAGCTTTGTGATTCTTTGCACCATTGGAGATGTCACCATTCAGAGAGCTTTATGTAATCTTGGAGCTAGCATCAACCTCATGCCACTTTCAATGATGAAAAAACTTCATATTGAGGAGGTAAAACCCACCCGTATTTCTCTTCAACTTGCTGATCTATCTATTAAATTACCTATAGGTGTTGTTGAGGATTTACTTGTGAAAGTAGGACCATTTATTTTTCCTGCTGATTTTGTTATTTTAGACATGGAAGAGGATGTAAAATCCTCTATTATTCTTGGTAGACCCTTTTTAGCTATAGGTAGAGCTTTAATTGATGTGCAAAAGGGTGAATTAACCTTGAGGGTCAATGAAGAACAGGTGGTCCTTAATGTTTTTGAAGCTCTCAAGCATCCTAATGATTCTGAAGGGTGTATGAGAATTGATGTTATTGAACTACTTGTTCAAGAGATACTGGAAGCTGAGGTACTTGATGACATTCTGGATCTTATTTCTGAGTATGAATTGGTTGAAGTTGATGATTCACCACCCCAAAAGGCTATGATTCACACGCCTAAAAAGGAGCAGGAAGCCCCCAAGCTTGAGCTCAAACCCTTGCCCCCTTCTTTGGAATATGTATTCTTGGGTGAAAATAATTCATATCCAGTGATTATTAGCTCTTCCCTAAGCCTGAAGAGGAAGAGGCGCTTATTCTAGTGCTCAAGAGCCATAAAACAGCTCTTGGGTGGACCATTAGTGATTTAAAAGCGATTAGTCCAACCAAGTGTATGCACAAGATCCTTCTTGAAGATGATGCTAAACCAGTTGTGCAACCACAAAGGAGACTCAATCCAACTATGAAAGAGGTGGTCCAAAAAGAGATAATGAAATTATGGGAAGCAGGTATTATTTACCCTATTTCTGATAGTCCTTGGGTAAGTCCTGTGCAGGTAGTTCCCAAGAAAAGAGGGATAACAGTGGTCAAAAATGAAAAGAATGAGCTTATTCCTACAAGAACAGTCATAGGATAGAGATTGTGTATAGACTATAGGAGGCTCAACACAACTACAAGGAATGATCACTTCCCTCTACCTTTCATTGATCAGATGCCTGAGAGGTTAGCTGGTCATGCTTTTTATTGTTTTCTAGATGGATATTCTGGATATAATCAAATTGCACTGGACCCTCAAGATCAGAAAAAGATAGCATTCATATGCCCTTTTGGAGTATTTGCTTATAGGAGAATGCCATTTAGACTTTGTAATGCTCCAGCAACTTTTCAGAGGTGTATGCTTTCAATTTTTTTTGGTATGGTTGAAAAGTTTATTGACGTATTTATGGATGATTTCTCTATTTTTGGTAACTCTTTTGATTCATGCCTTAAGCATTTATCTCTGGTCTTGAAACGGTGTCAAGAATCAAACCTTGTTTTAAATTGGGAAAAATGTCATTTTATGGTTACAGAGGGTATTGTTCTTGGACACCGGATTTCATGTAAAAGGATTGAGGTTGATAGAGAAAGGTTGAGGTAATTGAAAAATTACCACCACCAGCTAATGTTAAGGCAGTTAGGAGTTTCTTGGGTCATGCAGGATTTTATAGAAGATTTATAAAGGATTTTTCAAAAATTTCTAAGCCACTAGCAACCTATTGGTTGTTGATGTTCCTTTTGTGTTTGATGCTGAATGCCTACATGCTTTTGAAACTCTGAAAGCAAACCTTACTTCTGCTCCTATTATAGCTCCCCCTGACTGGGATTTACCATTTGAATTGATGTGTGGTGCTAGTGATTTTGCTATAGGAGTTGTTTTAGGACAGAGGCATGGCAAGCTTGTACATGTCATTTACTATGCTAGCCGTGTGTTAAATGATGCTCAAAAGAATTACACAACTACAGAGATCCTAATGATGCTAAATTGATGGAAGATGCCTCTCCCCTTCAATCATTGGTCCTTTAAAGCAATTTTGGCGCCAAAGTTGGTTCCAAACTGGGCCCCACAACTTCTGAAAATTCGCTGGGCACATTTTCACTTAAAAATCACGTGCCAGCACCGACGCATACGCGTACCGCATGCGTGCGCGTCCCTTGAAGTTTTGCGATCCACGCATGCGTGTACACTGCGCGTGCGCGTGGATGGGTGCATCCAAATCTTTGGCTTTTTCCATGTGTTCTTCACTTTGCATGCTTTCCTCTTCATTCCTTTGTCTATTCCAAGCCTTTTCAATCCTGAAATCACTAGCAAACACATCAAGGCATCTAGTGGAATCTAAGGTGAATTAAAAATCATCAAATTAAAGACCTAAAAAGCATGTTTTCACATTTAAGAACAAAAGGAGGGAGAATCACAAAACCATGCTATTCCATGGAATAAATGTGAGAAAAGGTTGATAAAATGCTCTAAATCCAACACAAGATAAACCCTGAAAACGGGGTTTATCAACCTCCCTACACTTAAACCTTAGCATGTCCTCATGCTAAACCAATAATGAAATAAGGAGTATGGCATTTATTCAATGCAACTAAACTATATGCAACCTATCTAAATGCAACTACCTACATGAATACAAATGCTTGGTCAAAATAAATCAACTTCCAAGAGAATATATGTAAGCATAAGGGCTAAAGCAATAGGAATCAAATCCAACCCACAATTGCATTGAACTATAAAAAGGATTTACAAACTTGCATGAATAAGGATGATTATCGTGAAGACATGTAATTGAGCAATCAAACCCTCACCGGATGTGTATCCGCTCTAGTCACTCAAGTGTTTAGGGGTTGATTCACTCAATTCTCCCCTAGTCATGCTTTCCAAAATTTGTTCTTCATCTAACATTCAAAAATTATTCAATGCATGCATACAATTATCATGAGGACTTTCTCAAAGGTTGTAATGGGGCTAGGGTCAAGGTAGGGTCATATGTGGTTAAGTGAGCTTGAAATTTGAATCTTTGATGAGCTTAAACCTTCCCACCTAACCTATGATGACCTATACAATTAAGTACTAACCTAACTACCCATTCTTCACTTTTTCACATACTCATGCATTTTCTTTTCATTTCCCAACACTTATGTATTGATTCTTATTGAGCTTTATCTTGGGGCATTTTGTCCCCTTTTTATTTCTTTCTTTTCTTCCTTTTTCTTTCTTTCTTTTTCTATATTTTTTTCTTTTTCTTTTCTTTTTCTTTTATTTTACTCATTCTTTTCTTTCTTTCAAACTATGTACAAGAACATCTATGCATAAGGTCTAGCATTTGATTGATACATGAGCATGCACCCAATTCCCAAATGTAAAAATACAAAACACCCTTTTATCCCATCCAATGTCCCCAAATCTCCCCAACTTGAATAATGAACACTCTCACTAACCTAAGCCAATCAAAGATCCAAACAAGGGACTTTTATTGTTTTTTTGCTTTAGGCTTGTAATGTGCTAAAATAAAGAACAATTTGATTAAGCATAGGCTCAAAATTGGCTAACAATGGAAGGCAAAAGGTAGGCTATTTGGGTTAGTGAGCTAATGAAACAATGGCCTCAATCATATAAATGCATGAATACAAGGAATAATAGACATAAAGAATTAAACAAATCAAGGATCACAATCATAGAAAGAGAATAATTCACACAAGAAGGAAAATAGGTGGTTATAAGATGTAACCACATCATTAGGCTCAAATCTCACTTGCTTGTGTTCTTAGCTCAAAACATGTTTCATAAAATATAGAATTCAAGCAACTTCCACAAAAATTTTTAAATCAATTAGGGTGGTGCCCTATAGATAAGTTCTTTGGAAAATTTTATTGTTTTGACTAGGCTTATTGTGTATATATATGCAAAAATAAGAAAATACAACAAAAAATCCTAAAAATCCTAAAAATGAAATGCACAAGTGTTGGGATTAGAAATTTGTCACCCAAGAACGCCAAACGGTCGGACGACCTCCCCACACTTAAAAGTTTGCACCGTCCTCGATGCATTCAGATATGAGCAGGGGTGTACGACGACTTTCCAGATTGATACCTTTAGCTGGTAGGTCAACCGGTGCTGCATATTCTTTTTCCCACTTCCATGGTTGCTTGCGGTGCATCATGTATGAAAAACAAGAAATAACACCATAAGATAAGAAAATACAAAAGCGAGGAAGCATACATTGTTGGAATGAAGTAAATCACTAGAGTAAGGTGAGTGAATCAATGTGTGACAATGAGAAAGATTAGGTGTGTGGGTCCTAAGATGCATGCAGTCTTGAACACACACACTAGCATAAAAAGCTATGTCACAAAAGAAGCATGCACGTCACCCATCCTAATGTGCTTGAAATGCTCTAAATTGTAGGTTAAGACAACTAAACAAGTAATGAAGAAGCATGAAAGCATTCAAGCCAAAAACATATGGATACATATGATCAAGAAGCACAATGCATTAAGGTAAATGCACAACATCCAATATCAAGAAATTTCCTCACCAAAGAATAGGTTCAAATCACATGGTGCCCAAATCATGCAATTCAATAAGACTTAGAAAGCTTAAAGGCAATGTCATATGCACTTAGTGTTCACAAAATTAAGCATGAAGAACTCAAACCAAGTGGTAAATTGCAACCTCAATAATAGAATCCAATAATGAATAGACAAAAACAATCATGCTAAAATAGCATTTAATCAATAATAAGCAGTAATGTATAGTAAACAAAATCAATAATCCGACACCTATAATGAAAAAGAGAAAATGAAATGAAAACTAAGCTAAGTGACTAACTAACTATCCTAAAGATTGGTTATAGATGGTGTTTGGAAGTGTTGGATGAGGAGGAGGAGAAGGGGGGGAAGAAAGGAGAAGGAAAGAAATGGAATGAAGAGAAGAAAAGAAGTGTTGTGAAAGAAGGGCATTTTAACTTAACTAAATTAAGTACAAGAGTATATCTTGGAGAAGAAGTAAGCGTGAATTGAAAGAGAAACAATAGTACTTGCATTAATTCATAAAGAACAGCAGAGCTTCGCACCTTAATCTATGAGGTGTAGAAACTCCACCGTAGAAAATACATAAGAGTGAAAGGTCTAAGCATGGCCACATGGCCAGCCTCCAATGTGTAAGGACTAAACATCCAGAGATGCGAATATAATAGTAAAAAGTGCTATTTATACTAAACTAGTTACTAGGGATTACAGAAAATAAGTAACTAAGTGCAGATAGTGCAGAAATCTACTTTCGGGGCCCCCTTGGTGTGTGCTTGGGCTGAGCATTGAGCTTTACACGTGCATAGGCTATTTCTAAAGTTAAACGCTAGCTTGGATGCCAGTTTGGGCGTTTAACTCCAGTTTAGGTGTTAGTTTTAGCGTTTTACGTCAAAAAAGGTCTCCGGTGGGCGTTTGAACGCCAGTTTGGGCCATCAAAACTCGGGCAAAGTATGGAATATTATACATTGCTGGAAAGCCCAAGATGTCTATTTTCCAACGCAATTGAGTGTGCGCCAATTCGACTTCTGTAGCTCCAGAAAATCCACTTCGAGTGCAAGAGGGTCAGACCCATGGAGATGAAGCAATCTATGGTTATCTTGTAACTCTTAGTCAGGAAAACAATTCACTTATCAAATTGAATTACGAAAAATAAGAGAGATAAGAGAGAATACTTATTATGTAGTAATGGAGAATATGTTGGGGTTTTGGAGATGCTTTGTCTTCTGAATTTCAGCTTTTCTCTTGTATTCCTCTTCCCTCATGCATGCAAAAGTGCAAAGTTCCTTCCATGGCAAGCTGTGTGTTGGTAGATCACCGTTGTCAATGGCTACCATCCATCCTCTCAGTGAAAAGGGTCCACGTCCGCTGTCACTGCACGACTAATCATCTGTCGGTTCCCACTCATGCTGGAATAGGATCCATTGATTCTTTTGCGTCTGTCACTATGCCCAACACTCGCGAGTTTGAAGCTCGTCACAGCCATTCAATCCTTGAATCCTACTCGGAATACCACAGACAAGGT
>NC_029787.2:65215486-65232069 GCF_000816755.2 Arachis ipaensis
CAAAATAAATCTCTAAAAGTTGTTTAAATACTAAACTAGTAACCTAGGTTTACAGAAAATGAGTAAACTATGATAGATAGTGCAGAAATCCACTTCTGGGGCCCACTTGGTGTGTGCTGGGGCTGAGACTAAAGCTTCTCACGTGCCTGGGCTGTTTTGGGCATTCAACGCCAGGTTGTAACCTGTTTCTGGCATTGAACTCCAACTTGTAACCTGTTTCTGGCGCTGGACGCCAGACTGCAACATGGAACTAGCGTTGAACGCCAGTCTACGTCGTCTATCCTTGAGAAAAGTATGGACTATTATATATTTCTGGAAAGCCCTGGATGTCTACTTTCCAACGCAATTGGAAGCGCGTCAAATGGACTCTTGTAGCTCCAGAAATTCCATTCCGAGTGCAGAGAGGTCAGGATCCAACAGCATCAGCAGTCCTTTTTCAGCCTGAATCAGATTTTTGCTCAGCTCCCTCAATTTAAGCCAGAAAATACCTGAAATTACAAAAAAACACATAAACTCAAAGTAAAGTCTAGAAATATGAATTTTTCCTGGAAACTAATGAAAATAAGCTAAAAACTATATGAAATTAACCCCAAAAAGCGTATAAAATATCCGCTCATCAACTATTATATATTGATGGAAAGCCCAAGATGTTGGTGCACGAAATTGTGATTACACTTTTCACAACTCCACACAACTAACCAGCAAGTGCACTGGGTCGTCCAAGTAATACCTTACGTGAGTAAGGGTCAATCCCACGGAGATTGTCGGCTTGAAGCAAGCTATGGCTATTTTGTAAATCTTAGTGAGGAGATTAATGATAAGAGTGATTGTAGTTATGAAAATAAATATCATGAAATAAATAGTACTTGTGATTCAATAATAAGAGACAGGCTGAGGTTCCGGAGATGCTCTGTCCTCTGAATCTCTGCTTTCCTACCGCCTTCTTCTCCAAACACGCATGGCTTCCTTTAATGGCAAGCTGTATGATTCTCTCAGATGAAAAATACCATGTACAGCTACCGTACGGCTAATCATCTGTCGGTTCCCACTAGCGTCGGAATAGGACCCTTGTCCTTTTGCACACTGTCACTGCGCCCAACATTCGCAGGTTTGAGGCTCATCATAGTCATCCCTTCCCAGATCCTACTCAGAATACCACAGACAAGGTTTAGACTTTCCGAATCCCAGGAATACTGCCAATTGGTTCTAGCCTATACCACGAAGGTTCTAACCTCCAGACTCGGTCCGTGGATCAGAAACCCAATAGATACGCACTCAAGCTGTCGCCCAATGACTACATTGAGCTCAGATAGAACGGAGTGGTCGTCAGGCACGCGTTCATAGGGTTGAGAATAATGATGAGTGTCACAGATCATCATATTCTCCATATTGAATTACGAGTGAGTATCTTAGAATAAAATCAAGCGTAATTGAATAGAAAACAGTAGTAATTGCATTAATCCATTGAAACACAGTAGAGCTCCTCACCCCCACCTAAGGGGTTTAGAGACTCATGCCGTAGAAGATACAATATCAAAGGTAAAAATTGTCATAAGGTACAAAATGAATCTCTAAAAGTAGTTTTTATACTAGAGTAGTAACTTAGGTTTACAGAGAATGAGTAACTAAGTGCAGATAGTGCAAAAATCCACTTCCAGGACCCACTTGGTGCGTGCCTGGGCTGAGCTTTCAAGCTTTCACGTTCATATGCCCAAAGTTGGTGTTAAACGCCACCCTGGGTGCCAGAATGGGCGTTTAACGCCGAAAAAGGTGCCAGTTCTGGCGTTTTACGCTAGAAAGTTTTAGGCTGACTTTGAACGCCAGTTTGAGCCATCAATTCTCGGAAAAAGCATGGACTATTATATATTGCTGGAAAGCCCAGGATGTCTACTTTCCAACGCAATTAAAAGCGCGCCAATTTGGTTTTTGTAGTCCGAGAAAATTTATTTCGAGTGCAGGAGGGTCAGAATCCAACAGCATCTGCAGTCCTTTTTTAGCCTCTGAATCAGATTTTTGCTCAGGTCCCTCAATTTCAGCCAGAAAATACCTGAAATTACAAAAAAACACACAAACTCATAGTAAAGTCCAGAAATGTGATTTTTGAATAAAAACTAATAAAAATATAATGAAAAGTGACTAAAACATACTAAAAACTATGTAAAAATAATGCCAAAAAGGGTATAAATTATCCGCTCATCACAACACCAAACTTAAATTGTTGCTTGTCCCCAAGCAACTAAAAACAAAATAGGATAAAAAGAAGAGAAAATACAATAAATTTCAAATATCAATGAAGCTCATTTCCAATTAGATGAGTAGGGCTAGTGGCTTCTTGCTTCTGAATAGTCTTGGCATCTCACTTTATCCTTTAAAGTTCAGAATGATTGGCATCCATAGGAACTCAAAATTCAGATAATGTTATTGATTCTCCTAGTTTAATATATTGATTCTTGAACACAGCTACTTTATGATTCTTGGCCGTGACCCTAAGCATTTTGTTTTCCAGTATTACCACCGGATACATAAATGCCACAGACACATAACTGGGTGAACCTTTTTCAGATTGTGACTCAGCTTTGCTAAAGTCCCCAATTAGAGGTGCCCAGAGCTCTTAAGCAAACTCTTTTTACTTTGGACCACGACTTTAACCGCTCAGTCTCAAGCTTTTTACTTAACACCTTCACGCCACAAGCACATGGTTAGGGACAGCTTGGTTTAGCCGCTTAGGCCAGGATTTTATTCCTTTGGGCCCTCCTATCCATTAATGCTCAAAGCCTTGGATCCTTTTTACCCTTGCCTTTTGGTTTAAAGGGTTATTGGCTTTTTCTGATTGCTTTTTCTTTTTCTTTCTTCTCTCTCTTTTTTTTCGCCCTTTTTTTTTCTCTTCACTGCTTTTTCTTGCTTCAAGAATCAATTTTATGATTTTTTAGATTATCAATAACATTTCTCCTTTTTCATTATTCTTTCAAGAGCTAACAATTTTAACATTCATAAACAACAATGTCAAAAATATGTACTGTTGAAGCATTCATTCAGAAAAAAAAAGGTATTGCCACCACATCAAAATAATTAGATTATTTTAAAGATATAATTCGAAATTCATGTACTTCTTTTTCTTTTTCAGAAAATATTTTTCATTTATGAAAGTTGAAGGATTCATAGGACATTCATAGCTTTAAGACATAGACTCTAAACTTTATTGATCATAAAAATAAGACATAAAATAAACATAAAAGCAGACAAATAATAATAAAAGAAAGAAAATTAAAGACATAAAAATAAATGACTCTAATGCTAATGCTTATGTGACTCTTAAAATAGGTTTCTAATAATAAAAGTTATCATAGAGTTAGGACTCAACAACCTTGGGTTGGAGGGGTAGGTGCTCCTTCAATCTGTGGGACGCCTGGCTCTTCAAGGGACAGCTTTTGGCGCTTTAGCTCCTGTATCTCACGCCCTTGTTTCTCTTGTTCTATGAGCAGTTTGCAAAGCATGCTATTTTGATTCTACTGCTCCTCTTTGAGTTGATTCACAGCTTCTTGCAGCTTGGTGACAGATGCTTCTAAGTGAGCCCAATAGTCAAATTGAGGAATTTCTGGGAGGAGCTCATGCGCCATCCTCTTGATGAGGTTGTCTTGAACTTGAGGTCCGTCCATTACCCTTTTGGTGATTGGGTGTTCAACTGGGATATACTCATCCACACCTATCTGTACACTGCATCTTTACACAACAGACTGATCAAGCTTGGGTAAGCCAATTTGGCTTCAGTGGATTCCTTATTTGCAAATAAGTAAAATTCATAGGGAATTAGCTGATGAACCTCCACTTCTTTTCCCAGCATAATACAGTGAATCATCATTGCTCTTTTGACAGTGACTTCAGAGCGGTTACTGGTAGGAAGTATAGATCGCCTAATAAAATCCAGCCAGCCCCTAGCAACTGGCTTGAGGTGTCCTCTCTTTAGTTGGTTTGGGATACCTTTTGAATTGGTTATCCACTTGGTTCCAGGGAGGCATATGTCCTCTAGAACTTGATCCAACTTTTTATCCTTAGACATTCTCCTATTAAAGGATTCTAGATCATCCTATAGTTGAGGAAGTTTGAGGACTTCTCTCACTATGTCGAGATGGAAGTAGATAATCTTCCCTATGACCATGGTTCGAAAAGTATGGAAGGCAGTTCCCTCCATTCTTTGCTTATCTGTTAGCCACAGATTTGCATAGAACTCCTGGATCATGTTTCTTCCTACATTCATCTCAGGATTAGCCAGGATTTCCCAGCCTCTGTTTCGAATCTGCTCTTAAATCTCCAGATATTCGTCTTCTTTCAGATCGAACTTTATTTCCGGGATCACTGATCTTCTGAACACAATTTTGAAGTAATGATCTGCATGTTCTTTGGTGTAGAACCTCTCATGCATCAATTGTGGTTTTGGATTGTTTTCTTTCTTCCCTCAAGCAAAAGTAAAGGAAGAAGAAGAATAGAGGGAGAGAAGGATTCGAATGAGGGAGGAGAAGTGATGGCCGAATGCATAAATAAAGGGGAGGGAGGGAGTGGTTTCGAAATTTTAGAAAAAGATATGCTTTGAAAGATATGGTTGATAAAAGATAAACATGATATGAAAAAGAGAAGATTTTTTTCAAAATTAAAAGATATGAAAAAGATTTGATAAAGTTAGATCTGAATTTTTTTGTTTATGCATCTATGAAATAAAAGATAATATGAATGATTTAAAAAGATTTGAAAATAAATTGAAAAGAAGAATGAGTTTCGAAAAATATTTGAAAAGAATTAAAAAAGGATTAAAAATAATTTATAAGATTATTGATTTTTGAGAATGGAAATAAAAAAATTGAACGTTTGTAATGTTTTGATGCAGAAAATTTGGAATTAAAACATGAAAATTCGAAAAAATTTGAATTGGAAATGAAATTACCCCTCCCCTCGCTGTTCTGGTGTTAAATGCCCAGAATGATATCCATTATGGCGTTTAATGCCCATCTGGTGGCCATTTTGGGCATTTAACGCCCAGCCAGGTACCCTGGCTGGCGTTAAACGCCAGAAATCCTTCTTTACTGGGCATTTTTCTCAACGCCCAGGATGCTGCCAATTTTGGCGGTAAACGCCCAGAATGCTGCCCATTATGGCGTTTAACGCCCAAAATGATACCTTTACTGGCGTTAAACGCCCAGAATGGTATCCATTCTGGCGTTTAACGCCCAAATTGCCTCTTTATTGGCATTTTGACGCCAGTGAGCTCCTTTTCTCTGTGATTTCTCTGTTTTATGTCTTGAACCTCCATTTTCCTGACTTATTCACTGAAATTCATTAGGAACAAAATTAAATAAACGCAGGTGCATTGCATAGACCAAATGGCATCCTTCTGTAGGCAAATACTCCAGAAGGACATGTGAATGATATTTTCTCTTAGTCCTGAGGATCTACTGCAATTTGGTTGTAACCTGAATAGCCATCCAAAAAGCAGTAGTATTCATGACCTGCACTTCCTAATATTGGTCCATGATGAAAAACATGCTTATTTTGCCTTAAAATTGCCATATTTTAGTCCTCTTCTATTGCCATTCGATGCGTGATGTATTGTTGAGTGATTTCAAGAATTATAGGGTAGGAATGGCCTAGAAGAGAGGAAGAAAGCATTTATAAAAGGGAGGAACATAAAGAATTGAAATTTTGGAAAAAAAAAAGCAGCATTGGCGCGCCCGCACACTCCACACGCACGCGTGGATGAGGTTGCCTGGAAGTGGCGCACAAGGATGGACGCATTCGCATGGATCAGAAGATTCCTATCGACGCGCACGCGTGGATCACGAAAGCAATCGGAGCGCACGCACGCATGGCGCGCACGCGTGGGAAGCTGCACGTGACCTCATTAAAGGAAATCGTGCCTGGTAATTTCTGAGGCTCATGAGGCCCAATTTCAAGCTGTTCCTGCATGGAAAAGACCCAAGGATGCTAGGGGAAAGGGGGAGATCAATCATTTTACACTAAGACACAATTTTAGCTAGTTTTTGGTTCTTTGTTCTTCTAGAGAGAGAAACCCTTGTTCCTCTCTAGATGGAGTTTTAATTTGATCTTCCCTTGTTGAATTGTGAATTGGATCTTGTTATTACTAGTTTTAATTGTTCAATTTGAATTCCTTAGTATAATTTTACTTAGATCTTGTGATAGTTTTATGAATTCTTATCAATTGTCATTTTATACCCATTTCATGAATGTTGTGAATCAAAGACTTGTTGATGTTACATTGATGATTTCTATGTTTAATTGTGTTGTTTGGATGATTGTATATTGATAATTACTAGTGGGTACTTGTTGATTTCAATTTAATTGCTATTTTAAACATGTCTTTTGTTAATGCTTACCATGTGTTTGATGAAATGTTTACTTTGATTATGGAGTAGTTCTCTTCACTCTTGGCCTAGGCCAAGAGAATTGGGTAAACTTGAGTCATTAGGTCTAATGGATTTGATGATTTGGAAGCCCTTAGTGATCAATTTGATAACCATTGATGCTAACCTTCTATTAAGTTAATTAACAGTGAGGTTAGAACTTATGAGTTGATGTTGACCAAACCATTTGACGTACTTCAAGTATAGAAGTAGACTTAATGAGTTTGGTTCCTTATAATTGTCAAGATATGGTTATTAGACAAGGATGGTGACCCCAATTCCCATGCTTAGCCAAGAGTTGCTTTTATTATTGATATTTGAAAACCAAAATTCTCAATTACTTGTGTTAGTTATAGTTACATGTTTGGTTTAGAATAGAGTTATGCGGGATGTTACTTGTTCATTGGAATTGCTCATGTTTTGCTTAGTTAATTGAATTAGTTTCTTGCAATTTAAGATTACTTGCTTGTTAAGATTCCCATTTATTTTCTTGCTCACAACTCACAACCCCGGATTTCTAACCAATGTTGAAGCACATGTTTGCCCATTCCTTGTGAGACGACCCGAGGTTTGAATACTTCGGTTATTTCTATTGGGGTTGAACTTGAACCAAATCCCTCTTCTAAATTTGATACCCGAGGATTGTTGTTGGTAGAGCTATACTTGCAATGCAATTTTATTGAGGAAAATCTTTACCAATACGCCCTTGGAGTCGCATCAAAATTTTTGGCGCTGTTGTCGGGGAATGGTTGCAACATATGCCTTGATATTGGTTATGTGAATATGTGAATATTGTAGATATTTTAATTGCATTCAATACTTAGCCATAGTTTAGATTTTTTTTACATTTGTGCTATGACTCTCAAGTTTGATGACTCGGTGTCAACCGAATTCTAGCTTAGCCGATTTTGATCCCGAGATTGAAAGAACTTTGTTACATACTCGGCGAGCTAGACGGCAGTTGGATTATACGGCTAGTACTTCGGCCTCTCTTGAGGAACATACCTTTATCACTAGGCGGTACCGAGAGTGACTTGGAATCCGCTACTTCCTATTCTTCTGTTGGCACTAATAATACATCTTTACATCCTACAGGTGAGCCACACATGGCGGAGCCACGACGGATCACTTTGCATGAGCAAGGAGCTCCGGATATCATACTTCAACCATTGCAAGCAAGGTATCCTAACCTTGATCCAAACTTTGAATTGAAGAGTAGCTTGATACATCTACTTCCTAAATATCATGGGTTGCCGGGTCAAGACCCCATCCGACATCTAAGAGATTTTCAAGTTGCTTGTTCTACAGCTCGAAGGCATGGAGCCGATGAGGTGGCTATCATGGTTTTTGCCTTTCCTTTCTCTCTTGAAGGGCAAGCAAAGACATGGTTTTATTCGTTACCGGATGAGATTGTGACAAATTGGGATTTCTTGAGAAGAGAGTTTCTAGATAAGTTCTTCCCACCGGAGAAGACCGACTACATCCGGAAAGAGCTTTCGGGCATAATGCAAAGAGACCAAGAGAGTTTGTATGAGTATTGGTCTCGGTTCAAGAGGCTATTGGAATCTTGTCCGCATCATGGAATGAACACTCACTTGCTCATTAGCTACTTCACCAAAGGTCTTTGTGTGGGAGATAGAAGATTGCTTACCGCTTCTAGCGGTGGTTCCCTTTCGAAAAACAAGATGGAGGGAGAAGCTTGGAATTTGATAAAGGATATTGCCGAAGCTACATAACACACAAGGGTAAGAAGTAATCCTCTCAAGGGTGTGGTAGAACCATCCCCTTCCGAATCAAGTCTAACCAAAGCACTTGGAGATATGACTACCATCCTTACCCAAATACAAATGGACCAAAAGGAATACTACTCCATCCAAGCCGTCCAAGCCCCACCTCCGATTGCTCAACTTGAAGGCCGTCCTAGGATTTGTGGTTTGTGCTCTAGCACCACTCATTATACTGATCAATGCCATCAAATTCAAGAGGAACATGCTCTTGTAGTAGCCAATGTGAATTACAATTACCCTTCTCAAGGCCAAAACAATTACCATCAAGGTGATAATCAACATCAAGGGTGGAGGGATAATGCACAAGGAAGTAATCAAAACCAAAGATGGAACAACTCTTCTTCTCACCACAACAACAACCAATCTTCATCCCAATGCCACCATAACAATACCAACTACCAAGCCAACCAAGGCCACTCCAACCAAAACCAAAACAACTACACCAAGTACCAAGCATCACACCACAGACAACAAAACCAAAACCAAACCCCTCCATCTTCCACCAATCAAGTTGATGAGCTTAGAGCCACCATGGAGAAGCGAAATGAGAGCAACAAGGCTCAATTCGATGCCTTGGGCACTCAGTTGGCTAATCTCACCATCATGCTTTCAAAGATTACCATGCCCAACCAACCACCAACTCCCAACAACAACACCAACCAACCCTCAAGTTCTTCTAACCTTCCATCCCAACCCCAACCAAACCCAAAGGGCAGTCTCAACACCATCACTCTACGGTCGGGAAATACATTAGAGGAGATACCTCTAAGGGTCATGGGAGACATTCATGAGGAAGAAATGGTTGTTGAAGCTACACATTAAGAGGTGGTGGTAGACAAAAGGCATAAGGAAGAAGGAGTAAACCTCAAGGAACCCAAGAGGAAAGCTATAGTGGATGAGTCAATTCCTATTCCATTCCCTTCCATGATGAAGAAGGTGAAGAAAACACCGGAATTTGATTTGAACATGCTTCAAGTGTTCAAGAAGGTTGAGGTAACCATACCCCTTCTTGATGCTATTCAACAAATTTTAAAGTATGCAAAATTTTTAAAAGACTTGTGTACACACAAAGATAGGATAGGAGAATTGGAGACATTATCCTTGGGTAGTTCAATTTCTTCCTTGATGGAACCTATTCCAAAGAAATGTGGTGACCCTAGACCTTGCTTAGTGTCTTATTGTATTGGTGGACACACTTTTCATGTTTGTATGTGTGACTTGGGAGCTTGTGTGAGCATCATGCCACTTTCTATCTATGTGCGGTTGAATTTAGCTCCATTAAAGAAGTCGGCGGCGAGGTTTGTCTTAGCCGATAAAAGTGTGATCACAGTTATGGGAATAGCGGAAGATGTACTTGTAGCGATCAAGGATTTTATTTTTCCGGTTGACTTTTACATCCTTGAAATGCCTCCAACGGAAATAGAAGCTCATCCTCCGTTCTACTTGGTAAACCCTTCCTCAAGACCTCCAAGTTCAAGTTAGATGCCTTCACCGGCACATATTCCTTTGAGGTTGGAGACAAGACTATCAAGTTCAATTTAGAAGAAGCCATGAAACATCCTCCCGAAGAACATTCCATGCTCCGATGTGATGTGATTGATGAAGTGGTAGCGGAAGTGCAAAAAGAAGACCATGACAAGTTGTGCTACCCTATTGTTGAGGAGACGGATAACCAAGAGGATAAACATGAGAAAGTTGTCAAGAATGAACTCCATGAGCTTGATGAAAAGGAACCTCAGCTTGAGGCAAAAAGTGAAATGAAGCCCCTTCTATCTCATTTGAAGTATGATTTCTTAGAAGACAACCAAAAGTTTCCGGTCATTATTGCTAGTGAAGAAGAAGAAAAGCTCCTAGATGTTCTAAGAAAGTACAAGAAAGCAATAGGATGGAGCCTAGCGGATATTGTGGGAATTGTCCCCGCAAGTGCATGCATCAGATATTTCTCCAAGATGGAGCTAGGCTGGTTAGGAAACCACAAAGGAGGCTCAACCCGAACATCCTTGATGTAGTGAAGAAAGAGGTCACCAGATTCCTAGATGCGGGTATCATATACCCAATATCAGACAGTGAGTGGGTGAGCCTAGTTCAGGTTGTCCCTAAGAAGTCGGGCATCACAACATGCATGGCGAAATGGTCACTAAAAGAGTACAAAATGCATGGCGAGTATGTATTGACTACAGAAGACTAAACGCCGCTACACGGAAGGACCATTATCCCTTGCCCTTCATCGATCAGATGCTAGACCGCTTGGCAGGTAAATCTCACTACTGCTTTCTTGATGGATTTACTGGCTACTTCCAGATACATATTGCTCCTGAAGATCAGGAGAAGACCACGTTACTTGTCCGTTTGGCACCTTTGCCTATAAAAGGATGCCATTTGGACTATGTAATGCACCCGCTACCTTTCAGCGGTGCATGACGAGTGTCTTCTCCAATCTAATGGAGAATTGTCTGGAAGTGTTTATGGATGATTTCAGCATTTATGGTACTTCATTTGATTGTCATCTAGAGAACTTGGCCAAGGTCTTAGCTAGATGTGTTGACAGTAACCTTGTCTTAAATTTTGAAAAATGTCACTTCATGGTACGACAAGGCATAGTGTTAGGACATGTAGTATCTCACGAAGGCATTTCTGTAGACCCGGCCAAGGTCGATGTTATCACCACTTTACCTCACCCCTCATCTGTGAGGGAGGTCCGCTCGTTTTTGGGACATGCAGGATTTTATAGGCGCTTTATCAAGGATTTCAGCAAAATTGCTTTGCCATTGTCGTGCCTACTCTAAAAAGATGTGGATTTTGAGTTTGATAGTGAATGTGTGAAAGCTTTTGAAGAGCTAAGGAGAGTTCTTACCACAGCACCAATTGTCCGAGGCCCAACTGGACGTTGCCATTTGAGATAATGTGTGATGCGTCAAACCATGATGTAGGTGCCGCGCTTGCACAGCGCGATGGTAAACTCCCTTATGTCATTGCTTACTCTTCTAAGACACCAGATACAGCACAATCCAACTATACCACTACTGAAAAAGAACTCTTAGCTATTGTTCATGCTTTAGATAAATTCAGATTTTATTTTCTAGGGTCAAAGATAGTGGTATACACGGATCATGCAGCTTTAAAGTACTTGTTGACAAAGAATGAGTCAAAGCCTAGACTCATACGTCGGATCTTACTTTTGCAAGAATTCGACATTGAGATTAGGGATCGGAGTGGATCTCAAAACCTGGTTGCGGATCATTTAAGCCGCATTGAGAATTTAAAATTTGATCCATTTCCGATCAATGACTCATTCCCATTGGATAGTTTGCATGCTGTGTCGGATAGCTTTCCTTGGTTTGCCCCAATGGCGAACTACTTGGTTGCGAAAATCTTCCCTCCCATCTTTTCGAAAAACCAAAGGGACAAGTTGATGAGTGATTCCAAATACTATATTTGGGATGATCCTGACTTGTGGAAGAGGGGCATAGACTAAGTAATTCGAAGATGTATCCCGGAATCTAAAATCCAACCAATTCTTGAAGCTTACCATTCGTCCGAATGTGGAGGCCACTTTGGCCCACAAAGGACCGCTAAAAAAGTGTTGGATTATGGATTCTGGTCTCCAACCTTATTCAAGGATACTAACCGGTTATGTGTGTCTTGCCATCAGTGTCAGAGGTCAGGAAACACATCCCAAAGGGATGAAATGTCTCAGCAACTTATGTTGTTCTGTGAGATATTTGATGTATGGGGCATTGACTTTATGGGACCATTTTCCAACTCTAGTGGGTATCTGTATATTCTGTTAGTGGTTGACTACCTGTCAAAATGGGTAGAGGCCGTACCTACCCGCCTTGACGACACCAATACCGTTGTTTCTTTTATTAGGAATCACATTGTGTGCCGTTATGGGTCACCACGAGCAATCGTGAGCGACCAAGGATCCCACTTTTGTAACAGGAAGGTAGAAACATTGCTCAAGCGCTATGGAGTGTCGCATAAGGTTGCCACTGCTTATCATCCGCAAACAAATGGACAAACGGAAGTGCCCAACCGGGAAATTAAAAGGATTTTGGAGAAAGTGGTCAATCCACAAAGAAATGATTGGAGCCTCCGGTTAGGAGATGCACTCTGGGCGTATAGAACGACCTACAAGACTCCAATAGGGATTAGCCCCTTCCGGATCATCTATGGTAAGGCATGCCATCTTTCGGTGGAGATTGAGCATCGAGCCTATTGGGCGGTAAAGCAGTCCAACATGGATTTAGCCAAGGCGGGTGAAGCTAGGAAGTTACAACTAGAGGAGCTTGAGTGTTTGAGGAACGAGTCATATGAGAATGCCCAGATCTATAAAGAGAAGACTAAAGCATTTTATGACCATCACATCCAGAAGAAGGACTTTCAAGAAGGTGATGAAGTCCTCCTCTACAACTCAAGGCTCTGATTTATGCCTGGCAAGCTCCGCTCTAGATGGGAAGGACCTTTCAAGGTGAAGGAGATAAGGCCATATGGAGTGGTGGAGTTGTTTGATCCCAACAGTGAAGCAACTTTCAAAGTGAATGGACATAGAGTGAAGAAGTATCATGGTTACAAGCCCCCAAAAGAGCTAGAGGTGTACCTATTGGAGGATGCACCAAGGAGAGAGGAAGCTTAAGAAAAGGACCGTCCAACTTAAGGACATTAAAGAAAAGTGCTTGGTGGGAGGCACCCCACCGTGGTAAGATCTTCCTTGTTTATACCATCTTGTTTGTAACCTTAAATTATTGTGAATTTTGTGATTTCTTGATGATTAATTGATTGCATAGGAATGCTAGTTTTATTCTTCTTGTTGAATAGATAGGATGTTAATGTAGTTTTTCTCATTTTGGTATGGATGAATTGTTGAAGTAGGGAAAATTCTATGTTTTGGATTGTGCATGACGTTGTGAAGTATTCTCTTTGACTACTAGCTTAAGCACCTACCAAGTTTGTATTAGAATAGATCTTGTTATGTTGAAAAAAAAAAGATAGAAAAATAAAAAATGGGCACCGACGCGCCAGTGCACTGTGCGCGCGCCCGCGGGTGGTGCAATTCCACCTCTTGGGCCAAATACCCGAGAGTTATGCCCATTTCATGCCCAATTCGCGCCAGGCACTCATGCATCCGCGTACTTGCCGCCTGTGCGCACCATTGCAATTTAACCATCGACGCGCAAGCGCACTGTGCGTGCACGCGCCGGTGGCGATATCTGGACCCCCTGGTACAAAAACCAGAGAGTTGTGCCACACTTGGGCCAACCTTGTGCCAAAACTGACGTGTCCACGCATTGTGCGCGTCCGCGCCAGTCGCGAAATCTCTCAAGCACGCGTCCGCGCAAGGTGTGCGTCCGCGCGCCTGCGCCACTCACCAACTCTGGTACAAAAACCAGAGACTTATGCCAACTTTGTGCCACTTCTGTGCCAGGGGCACAACTCCCCTCGCGCGTGCACGCCACTGACGCGCACGCGTCCTTTGCTAACACCCTCATCGACGCGCCAGCGAACTGTGCGCGCGCGTGCCGTTTGCACGAATAAGTTTTATAACTTCGCGCCTTGTTCTGTTTCCCTTTTCTCAACCCATTTTCTTTCTTAATTCTTTTTTCTTCTTCCTCCATCATACCTCCTTCTCTCCTCCTTCTTCCACAATCTACCACCACCATCTCCGGCCACTCACCGGCGACAACCACCTTTTCCGGTGGTACTACATCTCTCCTATTTCTTTCTCATCTTCACAAAAGAAAACTCAACCTTGTTCTCTTATACTTCTCAAGGTTTCACTTCTTCCATTTCTTTTTTTTCATTTTTTTTGCATTATTTCTTCTAGTTAGATGCTTCTTGTTGCTTTACATAGTTTGTCTTTTACTTGCATGATGATGTTTCTTGCTTTTTGTTTGCTTACTTTTCCCTTTTCCTTATTTTTCCATGGATGTTGAATTTGAGCTTAATTTGCTTTAATAGATCTTTTGTCATTTCTTTTTCTTATCTTTGCCAATGTGTGACGTTTATGTGATGATTGATGTTTCATTTTGGACTTTGAATTGATTGAGTATCTCATAATTACTCTTTGCTTAATAATTGCACACCAAGTGTTCGAGGAAATGCATGAATACCATTTTGGTTTCTTTTAATAATGCACTTTCAATTGAATGCTTCTCCTCGTTTACTTGTTGTCTTCTATACGCATTGAGTCCACTTTGCTTGCTAATTAGATACTCATTGAACATGACTTGCTCTTTGTTATGGATGCTTGAGATTACTCTTCTCATGCCATTGCATGCTTTACTTCCTCTTGCATCCCATGCTAAGTGTTGTGACCCATGTCTTTATGATTAATATCCTTCTCTTGCATGTTTTTATTAAAATGATTCTTTGGGTTTAATGTTTTCCTGTTTCCCCTCTTTTCTCAGGATGGCCACCAAGAAAGGCAAGGAGAAAGCTCCAAGGAAACTGGCCGCAAAGAGGGCACCCCAAAGATCTACTTCTAAGGCGCACTCGTCATTGGGAGCCAGATTGTTAACTAAGAAGGTGAAGACACCCGCTCCTATTAATGAGAAGAAAAAGAGCAAGCCGGCGAAAGATTCTTCAAGGTTCCCCAACCGCTTATGTGAACTTATGTTCCCCTCCATAGCTGTTCGGAACTATCATCCCGAGCACCTACTTGCTCCAGCGGACAAGGTTGCTCCTTGTATTCTAACCCGCATTGAACGACGAGGATGAGAGTTTCTTTTGAGAAAACCAAGGGAAATCAACCTCTCTTGGGTAGAGGAATTCTATACTAACTACCATCTCTCCTCTCTTCAATCGGTATACATGCGCTGGAGGCAAGTCTCAGTTTCAGAAGAGGCTATTCTGCAAGTGCTTAATGTCCTACCAGTGCCAAGTGACATGGATGGCTACCAAGAAGTCTTACGTCAGTGAGAGAAGTTTGGATTTGATTGGGACTCGATCCTTCGAGTCATTGCTGAGCCAGAGGCATATTGGATCCAAGGTCGACTCCGGATGAGGCCCAAAAGCATTGACGCTCACTTCCTCACTGTGGAAGCTAGAGCTTGGGCCCAGATCCTATCTCACTATGTGCTACCTAGCACCCACAAGTCATCCTTCACGGCAGACCTCGCCTTGCTTGTTTAGTGTGTTCTCACGGAGAGGCCGGTGAACATTCCATTTTTTGTCAAGCAAGCGATGAGTCAAGTTCACGACCGGGGTAATTTGCCATTTCCAGCATTGGTATCTGATTTAGTTGTTGTTGCAGGTGTTCCTTGGGAAGCAAAGGATAGGAAGATTATAGTTCCGGCTAAGGGCGATATGGTCCCAAGCAGAAAATACTTACATCTTCCCATGAACAACCCAAGCCTTGACATAGCCTTTCCATCTACTATTCCTTCTACTTCATCATCACCACCTAGGCAAAGATCCACACATCAAAGGATAGAAGATCTACACCAGAAGCTTGATAGATATGAGCGGCGCAATCAACACCGATACACCTACATCAAGAAGCTTCTGCGTTGTGTTACCCCTAGCATGGAGGAACCCGAAATATTCACATCCACCTCAAACCCGAGTGATGGGAGCTCTGAAGGAGAGGATAGTGATGGTTCCGGTCCCGACTGCCCTTTGCGCATTGTTCGTAGCACAGAGGACTGTGCTAATTTTTAAGTGTGGGGAGGTTGTTCGACCGATCTCCATGGGTAACAATCTCTTCCCTTCAATACCCATGGATTTATCTTTTGCTTAGTAGTTAGTATATTGTATTTGTAGTTAGTTTTGCTTGTAAATACCCTTTGCATGATAGTTAGTTTCTATAGAGTTGCTTGGTCAAAACAATAACTTCTTTTCCAAGAAACTGTGTTTTGGGGTACCCTACCAAATTTTGAAAATTTTTGCAGTAAACTTGCTTTAAGAATGTATTTTGGAACATAGTGATTGAGCTAAGAACACAAGCATGAAAGTTTTGAGCCTATTGCATGGTTACATCTTCTAACCATTATTTCCATTCTTGTGTGCATATCTCTCTCTCTATGATTGTGATCCTTGCTTTGTCTGATTCTATATGTCCATTACTTTGTGTATGAATGCATTTACATGATCGAGGCCATCATTTCAATAGTCACTTTTCCCAAATGGCCTTAACCCTCTTATCTACCATTGCTAACCAATTTTGAGCCCATGATAAACCTTTTTGTTCTTAGATAGAGCACATCAACAACCCTAAGTGAAAAACCATGAATGTCCCTAAATTTGGATCCATGATTAGCTTAGGTAAGTTAGGATGTGTATCATTCAAATAGGAGGGTATACTTGGGAAATTTGGGTAGATATATAGGTGTGTAATTGTAGTGTAATAAAGTTATGTAGTCATACAAGGGTTTAGGATCTTAAAAGT
>NC_029787.2:65232946-65236240 GCF_000816755.2 Arachis ipaensis
AACAATAATAATAATAATAATAATAATAATAATAATAAAATAATAAGCAACAAAGGGGACAAAGAAACCCCAAGACAAAGTAAAAAAGAAAACAATGCATATGGGTGTGAATTGAAAAGAATGCATGAGTATGTAAAAAGTAAAACTCAAGGGTAGCTAGGTAATGTATTATAATTGTATAGGTTGTTCTATATGTCTACTGGGATCCTAGGTTAATCAAGGACTCAAATTTTAAGCTCACTTGGCCATATACATCCTTACCTTCACCCTAGCCCCATTACAACCCATGAATAAGACCTCATGATACTTGTAAGCATGCATTAAGTAATTGTTGATTGTTAGATGAAAGACAAATCTTGGAAAGCATGATTAGGAGAAGATTGAGTGACGAACCCTATTTAGCAAGTTATATGCACTCCTTAGTGATGTTTAATTTGGTAGGATTCATGAATTACATACTATTTTTACCCTATATGCTCACATGTATTCTTGGAGGATAAATTTACTCTTGACCAAGTAGGTAGATGATTTTACATTAGTTGCATGCATCCACTTAGGTAGTTTGCATTTCATAAACCCTTTCTCACCATGATCTTTGGTGTTTTTATTTTAAGCATGAGGACATGCTTGGTTTAAGTGTGGGGAGATTTGATAAACCCCAATTTTGTGGTTTATATTGTGTAGAATCTAGGGGGTTTTGTAAATATTTCTCACAATTATTCACAAGAAATGCATGGTTTGTGTTCACTTCCTAATATTGCTCCATGATGAAAAACATGCTTATTTTGCATTAAAATTGCCATATTTTAATCCTCTTCTATTGCCATTCGATGCCGTGATGTATTTGTTGAGTGATTTCAGGAATTATAGGGTAGGAATGGCCTAGAAGAGAGGAAGAAAGCATGTACAAAAGGGAGGAACATGAAGAATTGAAATTTTGGAAAAAGCAGCATTGGCGCATCCGCGCACTCCACGCGCACGTGTTGATGAGGTTGGCTGGAAGCGGTACGCAAGGATGGACGCATTCGCGCGGATCAGAAGATTCCTATCGACACGCACACGCACTTGGCGCGCACGCGGGGATCACGAAAGCAATCGGCGTGCACGCATGCATGGTGCGCACGCGTGGGAAGCTGCACATGACCTTATTAAAGGAAATCGTGCCTGGCGATTTTTGAGGCTCATGAGGCCCAATTTCAAGCTGTTTTTGCATGGAAAAGACCCAAGGATGCTAGGAGGGAAAGGCGGATCAATCATTTTACACTAAGACACAATTTTAGCTAGTTTTTGGTTCTTTGTTCTTCTTGAGAGAGAAACTCTTGTTCCTCTCTAGATCTAGTTTTAATTTGATCTTCCCTTGTTGAATTGTGAATTGGATCTTGTTAATTACTAGTTTTAACTGTTCAATTTGAATTCCTTAGTATAATTTTACTTAGATCTTGTGATAGTTTTATGAATTATTGTCAATTGTCATTTTATACCCATTTCATGAATGTTGTGAATCTTGACTTGTTGATGTTACATTGATGATTTCTATATTTAATTGTATTGTTTGGATGATTGTATGTTGATAATTGCTAGTGGGTACTTGTTGATTTCAATTTAATTGCTATTTTGAACATGTCTTTTGTTAATGCTTACTATGTGTTTGATGAAATGTTTACTTTGATTATGGAGTAGTTCTCTTCACTCTTGGCCTAGGCCAAGGGAATTGGATAACCTTGAGTCATTGGGTCTAATGGATTTGATGATTTGGGAGCCCTTAGTAGTCAATTTGATAACCATTGACACTAACCTTCTATTAAGTTAATTAATAGTGAGGTTAGAACTTATGGGTTGATGTTGACCAAACGATTTGATGTACTTCAAGTATAGAAGTAGACTTAATGAGTTTGGTTCCTTAATGAGTTTGGTTCCTTATAATTGATTGTCAAGATAATTGTCAAGTATAGAAGTAGACTTAATGATTTTCAATTACTTGTCTTAGTTATAGTTACTTGTTTGGTTTAGAATAGAATTATGCGGGATGTTACTTGTTTATTGGAATTGCTCATGTTTTGCTTAGTTAATTGAATTAGTTTCTTGCAATTTAAGATTACTTGCTTGTTAAGATTCCCATTTATTTTCTTGCTCATAACTCACAACCCCGGATTTTTAACCAATGTTGAAGCACATGTTTGCCCATTCCTTGTGAGACGACCCGAGGTTTGAATACTTCGGTTATTTCTATTGGGGTTGAACTTGTGACAACCAAATCCCTCTTCTAAATTTGATACCCGAGGATTGTTGTTGGTAGAGCTATACTTGCAACGTAATTTTATTGAGGAAAATATTTACCAATACGCCCTTGGAGTCGCATCACACCCTCTAATGTGCATGGTATCGTAAAGCTTCTGGGATCTTTAAGCTTTTCTGGTAAGCTTTTCAGAATGACTGCACTACATTCTTCAGTGAGGAAAACTTTTTCAGTTTCTCTCCAATCCTTCTTATGACTTAAGATCTCTTTCATTAACTTGGCATAAGAGGGTATTTGCTCAAGTGCCTCTGCAAACAGAATCTTTATCTCAAGAGTTCTGAGATAGTCTGCAAAGTGGGCAAATTGTTTATCCTATTCCGCTTGGCGGAGTTTCTGAGAATAAGACATCTTGGCTTTATATTCTTCAACCTTAGTTGCTGTAGGTTTATTTCCTACAGAAGTGGTTGGAGAAGCCTGCTTAAGGGATTGTTATCAGCACTTGCAGGTGTCTGGTCCCTTAGTGGCATTTAAATGCCAGGATTAGGGGATGCATGGGCGTTTAACGCCAAATTGCCACCCTTTTCTGGCGTTTGAACGCCAGAATCATTCCTCTCTGGGCTCTTACTGTCCTCAGAGAGATTTTGAGCAGTGGCTTGGTTATTTTCTGTTAGTTGTTCCTTTCTTGGCTTCCTGCTGCTTTGAATTGAGACATTCACTGTCTTTCCACTCCTTAATTGAACAGCTTGGCATTCTTCTATTATTTGTTTAAATAGCTGCTGTCTTGTCTGATTCAAGTGTTTTCCATATTCTCATTAGCATCTTTGGTTTCTTGCAGCATCTCTTTAAATTCTGCTAACTGTTTTGTTATAATAAGCAATTGCTGATTGAGTTCAGCAACTTGTTCTTGAGGACTAAGTTCAGTGGATACTGCTTTAGCCTCTTCTTTCATGGAGGACTCACTCCTTAAGTACAGATGCTGATTTCTAGCAACTGTATCAATGAGCTCTTGAGCTTCTTCAATTGTCTTTCTCATGTGTATAGATCCACCAGCTGAGTGA
>NC_029787.2:65237600-65244576 GCF_000816755.2 Arachis ipaensis
AGATGCTGATTTCTAGCAACTGTATCAATGAGCTCTTGAGCCTCTTCAATTGTCTTTCTCATATGTATAGATCCACCAGCTGAGTGGTCTAGAGATATTTGGGCTTTTTCTGTAAGCCCATAGTAAAAGATGTCTAACTGCACCCATTCTGAAAACATTTTAGAGGGGCATTTCCTTAACATCCCTCTGTACCTCTCACAGGCATTATAAAGGGATTCATTATCCTCTTGTTTAAAGCCTTGGATGTCCAGCCTTAGCTGTGTCATCCTTTTTGGGGGGAAATATTGATTCAGATATTTGTCTGATAACTGTTTCCATGTTCTTATGCTTACTGTGGGTTGGTTATTTAACCACCTCTTAGCTTGATCTTTTACAGCAAATGGAAATAGTAATAATCTGTAGACATCCTGATCTACTTCCTTATCACGTGCTGTGTCAGTAATTTGTAAGAACTGTGCCAGAAACTCAGTAGGTTCTTCTTGTGGAAGACTGGAATACTGGCAATTTTGCTGCACCATGATAATGAGCTGAGGATTTAGCTCAAAACTGCTTGCTCTGATGGGAGGTATACAGATACTACTCCCGTATGCAGCAGTAATGGGGTTAGCATATGACCCCAGAGTCCTTCTGGACTGTTCATTTCTACTTAGGTCCATGATGGAGAAAAAGAAATTGATGTGAATTGCAAATAAAATATATTTTTGTTTCTATTTTATTAAATTAAGAATAACCGAATTAAACAAGAATTGAGATAAATTAATTGGAAAATAAAAGAAAATTTTTGAAAACTAAAAGAAAAAATAAAAAAAATTCGAATACTAAGATGACTACTTAATTTAAAAAGATTTGAAAAATTTTGGATATGATTTTCGAAAATTGAAGAGAGAGAAAGTGGTTAGGGAGTTTTGAAAAAGATATGTCTTAAAATTAAAGATACTTGTAAAAATAATTAAATAAAAGAAAAGATTTGAAAAATATATGATTTTTTAAAATTTGAAGATTGAAACTTTCTCAACAAGGAAACACCAAACTTAAAATTTTTCAATCAAAATAATAAAATGGGATAAGTAATTCGAAAATTATGAATAAGAAAAGAAAAAGGTTTTGAAAAATTTTATAAAGGATTTTCGAAAAATATAAAAAAAGGAATTTAAAAAAAGAAATTTGTTTTGAAAAGGATTTAAGAAGATAAATTTTTAAAATTGAAATTTTAACTTGCCTAACAAGAAACTACCAAATTTTAAAAATTTTGACTAAATCAACCTAAGAAATTCGAAAATAATGAGCAAATAAAGGAAAATATATTTTTTTTGAATTTTTGAATTTAGTGAGGAAAGAGAAAAACAATAAAATGACATCAAACTTGGAATTTTTAGATCAAAACAAAGAAAGCAAACAAGAAAAATTTGAATGTCAAGATGAACACCAAGAACACTTTGAAGATCAAGATGAACACCAAGAACAAATTTTGGAAATTTTTAAGAAAGTAAAAACACAAAGGACACCAAACTTAAAAATTTTTATACTTTTGACACTAATAATTAGAAAATGCGCCAGAAAAACAAGAAAAGACACAAAACAAGAAAAACTAAAGATCAAACAAGGAAAATAAACAAGAACAACTTGAAGATTAGGAAAGAACTAAGAACATATAATTCGAAAAATTGAAAGAAAAATAAAATCATGCAATTGACACCAAACTTAAAATATGAAACTAAACTCAAACGGAAGACTAAATTATGAAGTTATTGGTTTTAAAAATTTTTGAAAATAATTTAGAAAATAAAATAAGGATTTTAAAATTTTAACCAAAAACAATAATAGAAGACTCAATTTTATTGACTTTAAATAAAAAAGATAAATTTTTCCTAATCTAAGCAACAAAATAAACCGTCAGTTGTCCAAACTCGAACAATCCCTGGCAACGGTGCCAAAAACATGGTGCACGAAATTGTGATTACACTTTTCACAACTCCGCACAACTAACCAGCAAGTGCACTGGGTCGTCCAAGTAATACCTTACGTGAGTAAGGGTCGATCCCACGGAGATTGTCGGCTTGAAGCAAGCTATGGCTATTTTGTAAATCTTAGTCAGGAGAATAATGATAAGAGTGATTGTAGTTATGAAAATAAATAACATGAAATAAATAGTACTTGTGATTCAGTAATAAGAGACGGGCTGAGGTTCCGGAGATGCTCTGTCCTCTGAATCTCGTGTTTCCTACTGCCTTCTTCTCCAAACACGCATGGCTTCCTTCAATGGCAAGCTGTATGATCCTCTCGGATGAAGAATACCAGGTACGATCTCTGCATGGCTAATCCACTATCGGATTGCTTGTCTCGGATGAAAAATACCATGTACAGCTACCACACGGCTAATCATCTGTCGGTTCCCACTAGCGTCGGAATAGGAACCTTGTTCTTTTGCACACTGTCACTGCGCCTAACATTCGCAGGTTTGAAGCTCGTCATAGTCATCCCTTCCCAGATCCTACTCGGAATATCACAGACAAGGTTTAGACTTTCCGAATCCCAAGAATGCTGCGAATTGGTTCTAGCCTATACCATGAAGGTTCTAACCTCCGTACTCGGTCCGTGGATTAGAAACCCAAGAGATACGCACTCAAGCTGTCGCCTAATGACTACGTTGAGCTCAGATAGAACGGAGTGGTTGTCAGGCACGCGTTCATAAGGTTGAGAATAATGATGAGTGTCACGGATCATCATATTCTCCATATTGAATTACGAGTGAGTATCTTAGAATATAATCAAGCGTAATTGAATAGAAAACAGTAGTAGTTGCATTAATCCATTGAAACACAGCAGAGCTCCTCACACCCACCTATGGGGTTTATAGACTCATGCCGTAGAAGATACAATATCAAATGTAAAAATTGTCATAAGGTACAAAATGAATCTCTAAAAGTAGTTTTTATACTAGACTAGTAACTTAGGTTTACAGAGAATGAGTAACTAAGTGCAAATAGTATAGAAATCCACTTCTGGGACCCACTTGGTGTGTGCCTGGGCTGAGCTTTCAAGCTTTCATGTTCATATGCCCAAAGTTGGCATTAAACGCCACCCTGGGTGCCAGAATGGGCGTTTAACGCCAAAAAAGGTACCAGTTCTGGCGTTTTACGCCAGAAATTTTTAGGCGGATTTTGAATGCCAGTTTGGGCCATCAATTCTCGGGCAAAGTATGGACTATTATATGATTCTGGAAAGCCCAGAATGTCTACTTTCCAACGCAATTAAGAGCACGCCAATTGGGTTTCTGTAGCTCGAGAAAATCCATTTTGAGTGCGGGAGGGTCAGAATCCAACAGCATCTGCAGTCCTTTTTTAGCCTCTAAATCAGATTTTTGCTCAGGTCCCTCAATTTCAGCCATAAAATATTTGAAATTACAGAAAAACACAAAAACTTATAGTAAAGTCTAGAAATGTGATTTTTGAATAAAAACTAATAAAAATATAATAAAAAGTGACTAAAAGATACTAAAAACTATGTAAAAGTAATGCCAAAAAGGGTATAAATTATCCGCTCATCATATGTCAAAGGTCGTCCGGTGAAGCTTCATCACCAATGATCTCATCTTAATCTGAAATGATATTGGAGTAGGTCGGTCAGGAGAAGGGAAGCTAGCAGCTAACTGGAAAGGACCATACCGAGTAACAGAAGTACTGAGGAAAGGTTACTACAAGGTGTCCGACCTCGAGGGATGATAGCTACCAAGGTCATGGCATGCTTGTAACCTAAGAAGGTACTATAATTAGCAAAATAATAAAAGATCTCAGGTTAAGGTGCACTCTTTTTCCTGAAAAGGTTTTTTAATGAGGCGCCAAACCAAGATCTACAAAATGGCCCGACCTAGAAGGGTAAAGACTAATATGTATACATTCCTATTCATATTTTTATCTTTTATTATCATTTAAATAATGTTTTTCATATTTCCTAAAAAGTTTTCTACCAAGACGCATTAATCTAAGCTCATGAAACGCAAATTCATCGTCCAATTACAAAGAGGTCGGCAAGGTGAAATTCAAATTCATCGTCCGATTACAAAGAGGTCGACAAGGTGAAAATCAAATTCATCGACCGATTACAAAGAGGTCGGCAAGGTGAAAATCAAATTCATCGACCGATTACAAAAAAGTCGGCATGGTGAAAGCAATAAAAGCAGATTAATGCAAGTTATAAAAAGTAACCCATAAAAAGCGGCCTGACGAGGTCTAACTAAAAATGGATTACTAAAAATAACTTAGTAAGGCCCAACAGAAAAGTCAGACCAACGAAAGGATCCCCTAAAAGGGACGAAGACACCTCCAAAAGGCCAAAAGTGCTTCGCTAAAAGGTATAAGTCTTGCAAAAAAGACACTACCTAAAAAGCAAAAGCACAAGTCAAGACGGCGCTAAAAATTCATCCAAACAAACTATAAAGAAAAGGTTCCTAATGGGAACACCACCTAAAAAGTTGTTGGAATGTGACTAAAAAGCCCAGGTAACAAAGTCCTACAAGTCAACGTCAGACAAGAAAAGGCGCAAGCACGATCTCAAGAACAAGCCAAAAGGTTAAGAAACAACTTAAGACTCAAAGCGCTTGGCAAAAATGGGGAACAACTCCGCTCAAACAAAGGGACAGGGCTACAAGAAAGTCAATGACTAAAAAGGTTCTATAAGAACACTAAAAAGTCATCGAAACAAGTCAGCCCGAACATCAAAGGATTACCTCGCCCAAGCAGAAAGCAAGGCATGATCCAAAAAGGTCAAAAAACCCACACTGCAAAAGAGGTCGAATAGGAAAGGTACCAAACCTCTGTAAAAATCCACAAAAGATGCCAGGATATAATTAACATATCAAGCATATATAACATAATAAGGCATTAAAGACCTAAAAGGCCATCCAAAAAGGCAACCTCAGAGTCTAAAGTGTTTTGTTTTTCAAAATGAAGTTGTTAAGAAGCAACCAAGTGTCAACGAAGTTAACCACCAAGAGATTTACAAAAAAGCTAAGTTCAAAGTCCACAAACTGGGCTATAATACAAGCACAAGAAATTATAAAGGATCTAAATTCTCCCCAGTAGTAGCATCCTTGGCTGGAGGAGGAGGAATGGTCGCGATTGGGACGGCATCGACAGTTCCATCGGGACGGTTTAGGATCTGCACGTCAGGATCGGACTCTGGCTGGTCGGCCTCAGAGGGGGCAGAAGAAGTTGAAGTAGCTACGGCTTTACCTGGTGGCACAAGAGGAGGACTCTCATCCTTATCATCAGGGGCAGGCACTATCTTGCTGTCCTCTACCACATTATCCAAGCTAAAAAGAGTCAGGTCGAGCTCAGGGACAAGAACTCGGACTTGGGCTTTCAAGTTCTCATACGCATCAGTCACACTACCCACCAGATGAGCTTAGAGCTCGGCATAATCAGCTTGGGCAGAATCAAGGCTCTCCTTAACTTCTAGCAGCTCGCCATAAGTACGGCTGTAGCTCTCCTTGTAAATCTTCGCCGTTTCTCCAGCCAGATTCGCAGCTGCCTCAACAGCGGTAGCTCAGGACTTCTCCCTCTCCACATCCAACTCCGACTTAGCTACCCTGGCATCCAGTTCATCCTTCAAGCTCTTAATTCTATCAAACTTTGGCTTCCTCCATAAAAGCCTTAGTGGCATGAACATGGGACTCCTTGATAACCCAGGAGAGGGCCGCCCCAACATTGGCCACTCGAATACTACTACTTACAATAAAATCAAGATGACGAAGAATTGACACATCATCCAAAGGAATACTACCGTGGGAGCAATTAGTTCGGTAGCAAAACCCACACCATCAAAGTCCTTAGCATTCAGATCATAAGAAATAGCAGTTTTTTGACATTTTGAGGGAGGACCAGCAACAGTGGCAGCACCAGAAGATGGATGAATAGGGTCAAAAGAAATCATCTGGACTTGGAGAGTCAGAATGATCTTCCTCGGCCGGAAAGCATCAGAAGTCGGCTGCTGCACATGAGAAGACCCTTCCCCTGAAGCCTTCGCCGACAGGTTCTGTACAGCCGTCGCCTTCTTAGCCCTACGAAAGGCCTTCATAGAATCCGTTAATTTAACCATTTCTGAAAAAGGAACCAGGGAAACAACATTACAAATCAGTAAGACATAAATCGACAAATGAACAGAAGAAAGCCATTATAAAATGAAGTCGAACACTACCCAGCTCAGCACGAAGGAGGGAAGGATCTCCTAGAAACCTCTTCGTGTCCAGATGAGGAGGCTCTCCCCAGTTCTCCTCTAAAACACCAACAACTACTTCTTCTAACTCACTCAAGCTCTCCCAAGAATACTTAACAACTACTGGGTCTTTTTGCCACGACAACAGAAAGGTGGGTTCATTATTTTCATCTAAAAAGAAAGGCCGAACATCCTCAATAGCTCGGACCTTGAAGTAATAAATCTTGAAATCAAGGAAAGACTCATCATACATAGAAAAAACATTCTTCCCTTGAGTAGCTCGGAAAGAAATCCAAGAGGCTTTCTTCTTAGCTACTGGTGCACAAAATTGTGATCTCTTGGTGCTCTAATCTCAATTCATAATTTGTCCCAACTTCGATACAACTAACCAGCAAGTGCACTGGGTCGTCCAAGTAATAAACCTTACGTGAGTAAGGGTCGATCCCACGGAGATTGTTGGTATGAAGCAAGCTATGGTCACCTTGTAAATCTCAGTCAGGCGGATATAAAATAGTTATGGAGTTTTCGAATTTAATATAATAAAATAAGGATAGAAACACTTATGTAATTCATTGGTGAGAATTTCAGATAAGCATGTAGAGATGCTTTCATTCCTCTGAATCTCTGCTTTCCTGCTGCCTTCATCCAATCAATCCTACTCCTTTCCATGGCTCGCTTTATGCAAGGGCATCACCGTTGTCAGTGGTTACATCCCCTCCTCTTGTGAAAATGGTCCAAATGCTCTGTCACAACACGGCTAATC
>NC_029787.2:65245096-65282919 GCF_000816755.2 Arachis ipaensis
AAAACAGTAGTACTTTGCATTGATCTTTGAGGAACAGCAGAGCTCCACACCTTAATCTATGGAGTGTAGAAACTCTACCGTTAAAAATACATAAGTGAAAGGTCCAGGCATGGCCAAATGGCCAGCCCCTCTGATCTAAGAACCAGGCGTCCAAAGATGATTCCAAAGATGTCTAATACAATAGTAAAAGGTCCTATTTATAATAAACTAGCTACTAGGGTTTACAGAAGTAAGTAATTGATGCATAAATCCACTTCCGGAGCCCACTTGGTGTGTGCTTGGGCTGAGCTTTGAAGTCTACATGTGGAGAGGTCATTCTTGGAGTTGAACGCCAGCTTTTGTGCCATTTTGGGCGTTGAACTCCACTTTGCAACTTGTTTCTGGCGCTGGACGCCAGAATTGGGCAGAGAGCTGGCGTTGAACGCCAGTTTTCGTCCTCTAAACTTGGGCAAAGTATGGACTATTATATATTGCTGGAAAGCCCTGGATATCTACTTTCCAACGCAATTGGAAGCGTGCCATTTTGAGTTCTATAGCTCCAGAAAATCTATTTTGAGTGCAGGGAGGTCAGAATCCAACAGCATCAGCAGTCCTTCTTCAACCTCTGAATCTGATTTCTGCTCAAGTCCCTCAATTTCAGCCAGAAAATACCTGAAATCACAAAAAAATATACAAACTCATAGTAAAGTCTAGAAATGTGAATTTAACATAAAAACTAATAAAAACATCCCTTTTTATTATCCTTTTTATTCTCCCGACGTAACCCGAAGCAGCTGAAACGGACATCGTTTTCCAGTCAGCATAGGTACAGTTCTCACTAACTGACGTATGCGTCATATCCTCTGTAAGCAGACTCTGCCTTACAGGTGGCGGCATTCCAGCCGTGTATGAAATCATATTCTCTGTAAGCAATCCTTACCTTACAGGTGCGGCATTCTAGCCGTGTATGAATTAATATCCTCTGCAAGTGATCCCAGGTTATTAGTTGCAGGTACAGCTCTCAATAGCTGTGTAACACTGGAAAACGTTCTGTGGTCGTACCACTATCTATCTGACTGCCTTCACGCAGCAGATCATTACACAAATATCTCAGGAGTTGCCATAACGCAACAAATGAATAAACACATCTCTTGGGTTGCCTCAAGCAACAAATAAATATCTCTTGGGTTGCCTCAAGCAACAAATGACCTTTCAACAGGTCCTCTGCTTTTTATTCTCCTTTATAATCATAAATACGCAAGCGGGACAAAACCCACGTCCTTGCCAACAATTTCATAAACTGAATACCTTTCCTCAAAAGAATCAATGTAATTATCATCATAAGTTATCATTCTCATTATCCATCTCTAGTTATATATTCTTATACAATATCTCTCTTTTTCTTTGTTCAATCATGTTGTACAAACTTTACGACTTCCACTTTTGCAACCTCTTAACTCGAACCAATTTTAAAACTATTTTCTAGTTTAATTTTCTTTCAAAAGACTCAAAAAAATTATTTATTTTAAATTCTCTAAATACTTTTCAAAACATTACCCTCTTACTAAAAGTAACCAAATAAAATTCTTTTTCAAGTTTACTAACTTCCCAAAGACTCAAAAACCGTCTCTCTTTATCATTCATATTCAAATATTATATAATCATTAAACTTTAAAAAAAAATAATCCTTTATTTCAAACCCCAAGCATAACTCTCTTCATATTGAATAAATCTCAAAACATAACTTCTTTTATAAATAATTCAAACTTAAAACATAAACCTTTCCTTGGTAATTCAATTTCAAAATAATATAATTCTTTTCATACCTAAATAAAATTGTTTTCATAATAAATTCAGCCCATACATAATACTTTAATCAATAGATAAAACTTAAATAACATAACTTTCCAAATCCAAACCTTCTAAAATAACTTTTTCAAGTAAAACCTCAGATTTTACAAAATTCCAGTGGCACCTCCCCTAAAAATCGGACTTAGCCACCCTTACGGGTTCCCTCTTTCTCAACAAATCACCAGCCCTTTTCTCAATAATTTTCAAACAGACAATTTTCAATCAATCAGATATTCGCATTTCATAATAATTAGTAAATCAATCATACTCCACAATTTCTGCTAATCCATCAATCCAATCTCACCATTTCATATTTAATTTTCACTTATTATAAAATCCTTTTAAAATTAAACACAATCAACTAGTATTCCCAAAAAATCATCCTTTCATAATTTTTAATTAATGCCATTTACTCTTTAGCAAAGTTACTATTTTGTTTTAAAAAGTCAGACTTGAAGAGAATGATTTGGTAATCAAACTTCAATCTTTTAACAGTTCTCAATCTTAATTCTAATTAATCATGACTCAACTTTAACAATCATCAAAGCCAATTCCAATCAGTCACAAGTTAATTTCACAGCCATTCCCAATTTGTGTAGAATAGCTAATTATAATAAAAATTGTACTTGAACATTAATTAACTTAAACTTAAAGTATTTATAAAAATCAAACTAATCATTTCTAATAAATTAATCTCTAAGAGTACAAATTAATAAAATAGAATATAATTCATTAAAAATTACTTAAATTGAACAGTACAATTCTTTCTTATGTTTCAATTACTAAAATTATAATTTCAATTATACCAAATATCTAATAAAGTTTATATAAAAATTCAAATTAATTTAAACTTCAATTATCATGAAACTCCATTTAATTACCTTTAGTAAAATAATTTTTCTTAAAATAAAATTATCAACAAATAAAATAAATCACAACTAAGTAATTATTTGATTTTCAAAAACTAGGGTTGTTACACACTACGCCCAACCTTTCTGAGTTTGAAGCTCGACACGGTTTAGACTTTCCGGATTCTTAAGAATGCTGCCAATGGATTCTAGCTTATACCACGAAGATTCTAATTAAGGAATCCAAGAGATACTTATTCAATTTGAGAATGGTGATGAGTGTCACGGATCATCACATTCATCATATTGAAGTGCGAATAAATATCTTAGATAGAAACAAGCGTGTTTGAATGGAAAACAGAAGTAATTGTATTAATTCATCGAGACACAGCAGAGCTCCTCACCCCCAACAATGGAGTTTAGAGACTCATGCCGTCAAGGAGTACAAAGTTCAGATCTAAAATGTCATGAGATCCAAAATAATCCTCTAAAAGTTGTTTAAATAGTAAGCTAGTAATCTAGGTTTGCAGAGAATGAGTAAACTATGATAGACAGTGCAGAAATCCACTTCTGGGGCCCACTTGGTGTGTGCTGGGGCTGAGACTTAAGCTTTACACGTGCTTAGGCTGTTTCTAGAGTTAAACGCCAGGTTGTAACCTGTTTTGGGCTTTTAACTCCAACTTGTAACCTGTTTCTGGCGTTTAACGCCAGACTGCAACATGGAACTGGCGTTGAACGCCAGTTTACGTCGTCTATCCTTGAGCAAAGTATGAACTATTATATATTTCTAGAAAGCCCTGGATGTCTACTTTCGAACGCAATTAGGAGCGCGCCAATCTGACTCTTGTAGCTCCAGAAAATCAATTCCGAGTACAGAGAGGTCAGAATCCAACAGCATCAGCATCAGAAAATCCATTCCTGAATCAGATTTTTGCTCAGCTCCCTCAATTTCAGCCAGAAAATACCTGAAATTACAGAAAAACACACAAACTTATAGTAAAGTCCAGAAATATGAATTTTTCCTAGAAACTAATGAAAATATACTAAAAACTAACTAAAATATACTAAAAACTACGTGAAATTAACCCCAAAAAGCGTATAAAATATCCGCTTATCACAACACCAAACTTAAACTGTTGCTTGTCCCCAAGCAACTAGACAAATAAAATAGAATACAAATAAGTCAAGAAGCAATAATATCTCAGAGTTTTTGAGTGTAGCTCAGATTCTAATTAGATGAGCGGGACTAGTAGCTTTTTGCTTTCGAACAGTTTTGGCATCTCACTTTATCCATTGAAGCTCAGAATGATTAGCATCTATAGGAACTTAGAATTCAGATAGTGTTATTGATTCTCCTAGTTCAGTATGTTGATTCTTGAACACAGCTACTTTATGAGTCTTGGCCGTGGCCCTAAGCACTTTGTTTTCTAGTATTACCACTGGATACATAAATGCCACAGACACATAATTGGGTGAACCTTTTCAGATTGTGACTCAGCTTTGCTAAAGTCCCCAGTTAGAGGTGTCCAGGGTTCTTAAGCACACTCTTCTTTTTGCTTTGGACCTTGACTTTAACCACTCAGTCTCAAGTTTTCACTTGACACCTTCACGCCACAAGCACATGGTTAGGGATACCTTGGTTTAGCCGCTTAGGCCAGGATTTGATTCCTTTAGGCCCTCCTATCCACTGATGCTCAAATCCTTGGATCCTTTTTATTACCCTTGCCTTTTGGTTTTAAGGGCTATTAGCATTTTCTGCTTGCTTTCTCTTTTTCTTTCTCTTTTTCTTTTATTTTTGCCATTTTTTTTTCTACAAGCTTTTGTATTCACTGCTTTTTCTTGCTTCAAGAATCACTTTTTTATGATTTTTCAGATTATCAAATAACATTTCTCCTTTTTCATCATTCTTTCAAGAGCTAACATATTTAACATTCATAATCATCAAATTCAGAAGACATGCACTTTTCAAGTATTCATTCAGAAGACAAAAAGCATTGCCACCACATGTAAATAATTAGAATTTTTCTTATTAAAAACTCGAAAAATATTGCCTCCTTATTCTAAAGAAAATCTGCTATTTTATTCATGTTTAATGATGATGAGAAAAATAAATTATAGATTAATTGGAGATAAAATCAAAATATAGATACCAATTACTACTACTCATATATAACTTCTAAGGTAAAACTCAAATAAGAACAATTATCACAGAGTTAAGGCTAAGATTAGAACTCAACAACCTTGAATTTGGGAGGTGGATGCCTCTTTAGTCTGTGGAGTGCTTGGCCCTTCAAGAGATAGTTTCTGACGCTTTAATTCCTTCAGTTCACGCCCTTGCTCTTCTTGTTCTCTAAGCAATTTGCAGAGCATGCTGTTTTGATTTTGCTGTTCTTTCTTAAGTTGATCCACAGCTTCTTGCAACTTGGTGACAGATGCTTCTAGGCGCTCCCAGTATTCAATTTGAGGAATTTCCGGGAGGAACTCCTCTGCTTTTCTCTTGATAGGGTCGTCCTGCACTTGTTGTCATTCGATAGACTTTTTGGTGATTGGTTGCTCAACTGAGATATACTTATCTACTCCCATCTTTATCCCAGCAACTTTACATAACAGAGAAACTAAGCTTGGATAGGCCAATTTGGCATCTTTGGAGTTCTTATTTGCAATTTTGTAAAGCTCGCAAGCAATCAGCTGATGAACTTCCACTTCTTTTTCCAGCATAATGCAATGAATCATCACTGCTCTTCTGATGGTAACTTTAGAGCAGTTGCTAGTGGGCAGTATAGAGCGCCCAATGAAGTCTAGCCAGCCTCTGGCGACTGGTTTGAGATCTGCTCTTTTGAGTTGGTTTGGGGCACCCTTTGTGTTAGTTGTCCATTTAGCTCCAGGGAGGCATATGTCCTCTGGGATTTTGTCCAAGCTCAGGTTTGATCTCATCATTCTCCTATTGAAGGAATCTGGGTCATCTTGCAGTTGAGGCAGCTTGAAGATCTCCCTTATTTTGTCAGGGTGGGTGTGAACAATCTTCCCTCTAACCAGAGTTCTATAGTCATAGAATGCGGTTCCAGCTATTCTCTGCCTGTCTGTCTGCCACAGATTAGCGTAGAATTCCTGAACCATGTTTCTTCCCATCTTTGTTTTAGGATTAGCTAGGACTTCCCAGCTCCTGTTTTGGATTTGCTCTTGGATCTCCGGATATTCATCTTCTTTTAGATCGAATTTAACTTTTGGGATCACTGACCTTAGACTCATTATTTTGTAAAAATGGTCTGAATATTCTTTGGTTATGAACTTCCCTTGATTCCAAAGTGATTTTGGAATATTCTCTTTCTTGCCTCTGGAGTCAGTTTGTTTTCCCTTAGGAGCCATGATCTTAGTTGGTATTAGTTTAGTGATCACGGATAAACACACCAAACTTAGAGGTTTGCTTGTCCTCAAGCAAAAGAAAGGAAAGGAAAGGGAAGAGATAGATTTGTTTTGAAAAGGATTTGAAAATAATTTGAAGAGGATTAAGAAAAAGGGTTTACGAATTAAGATACATTTGATATCTTTTGAAAAATTAGGATTTGTAACACGTTTGTGCAAGAAATCATGAATTGAAACATAGAAAATGGAAAAATTTTGAATTGAAAACAAAATTGCCTACTCCCCACAATCCTGGCGTTAAACGCCCAACTGCTGCATGTTTTGGGCGTTTAACGCCCAGTTGGTGCTTGTTTTGGGTGTTTAACGCCCAGCTGTTGCTTCTAACTGGCGTTAAACGCCAGAAACCCCTTTGTCACTGGGCGTTTTTCTGAACGCCCATGATGCTGTAAATCTGGCGTTTAACGCCCAGATGGCTATCTTTACTGGCGTTAAACACCTAGTAGATGCTCCTTTTGGGCATTTAACGCCCAATTGTGCCTCTTACTGGCGTTTTCTTGCCAGTGAGCTCCTTTTTCCTGTTTTGTGCTCTTAATATTAAGCTCATATATTTTAAAAATAAATAAAATGAAGAATAAAATAAAATAAAATAACAGAAAAAGTCTTGCTAATGGCTGGGTTGCCTCCTAGCAAGCGCTTCTTTATTGTCTTTAGCTGGACCTTGCTGAGCTTTTAATCTAGCCTCAGCCTTGAGCACTCTTGCTCAATATTGCCTTCAAGATAGTGCTTGATTCTCTGTCCATTAACAATGAACTTCTTATCAGAATCAATGTCTTAAAGCTCCACATAACCATATGGTGATACACTTGTAATCACATATGGTCCCCTCCACTGGGATTTCAATTTCCCGGAGAATAGCCTGAGCCTAGAGTTAAACAACAAAACCTTTTGTCCTGGTTCAAAGACTCTAGATGACATCTTTCTGTCATGCCACCTTTTTTATTTCTCTTTATAAAGCTTGGCATTTTCGAAAGCAGTGAATCTGAATTTCTCTAGCTCATTCAGCTGGAGCAATCTTTTTTCTCCAGCTAATTTGGCATCAAAGTTTAGGAATCTGATTGTCCAGTAGGCCTTATGTTCCAGTTCCACGGGCAGATGACAGGCCTTACCATACACAAGCTGGTATGGAAATGTCCCTATAGGAGTCTTGAATGCTGTTCTGTAAGCCCACAGAGCATCATCCAAGCTTCTTGCCCAATCCTTTCTACGGGTACTTACAGTCCGTTCCAGGATTCTTCTTAGTTCTCTGTTAGAAACTTCAGCTTGCCCATTTGTCTGTGGATGATATGGAGTCGCCACCTTGTGGTGAATCCCATATCGGACCATGGCAGAGTAAAGTTGTTTGTTGCAGAAGTGAGTGCCCCCATCACTGATTAGTACTCTAGGGACACCAAACCTACTGAAGATATCTTTCTGGAGAAACTTCAGCACTGTTTTAGTATCATTGGTGGGTGTGGCAACGACCTCTACCCATTTTGATATATAGTCGACTACCACCAGAATATAAGTGTTTGAGTATGATGGTGGGAAAGGTCCCATGAAGTCAATTCCCCATACATCAAACAACTCAATCTCCAAGATTCCCTGTTGAGGCATGGCGTAACCATGAGGCAGATTACCAGCTCTTTGGCAACTGTCACAGTTACGTACAAACTCTCGGGAATCCCTATAGAATGTATGCCAGTAGAAGCCACATTGGAGGACCTTGGTGGCTGTTTGCTCACCTCCAAAATGGCCTCCATATTGTGATCCATGGCAATGCCATAAGATCCTCTGTGCTTCTTTTCTAGGCACACACCTACAGATTATTCCGTCTACACATCTCTTAAAGAGATAGGGTTCATCCCACAAGTAGTACTTTGCATCAGTAATTAATTTTTTCTTTTGTTGCCTGCTGTACTCCTTGGGTATGAACCTTGCAGCTTTATAGTTTGTAATATCTGCAAACCATGGTATTTCCTGAATGGCAAACAAATGCTCATTCGGAAAGGTCTCAGAGATCTCAATAGAGGGGAGAAACTCCCCTTCTGCTGGTTCAATTTGGGACAGATGATCAGCCACTTGGTTCTCTGTCCCTTTTCTGTCTCTTATTTCTATATCAAACTCTTGTAGAAGCAACACCCATCGTATGAGCCTGGGTTTTAAATCCTGCTTTGTGAGTAGATATTTAAGAGTAGCATGGTCAGTGTACACAATCACTTTTAATCCTACTAAGTATGATCTAAACTTGTCAATAGCATAAACCACTGCAAGCAATTCTTTTTCTGTGGTTGTGTAATTTTTCTGGGCAACATTTAAAACACGGCTAGCATAATAAATAACATGCAGAAGCTTATCATGCCTCTGCCCCAGTACTGCACCAATGGCGTGGTCACTGGCATCACATATTAGTTCAAATGGTAAAGTCCAGTCTGGTGCAGAAATAACTGGTGCTATGACCAGCTTAGCTTTCAGAGTCTCAAACGCTTGCAGACACTCTGTGTCAAACACGAATGGCGTGTTAGCAGCTAGCAGATTGCTCAGGGGTTTTGCAATTTTTGAAAAATCCTTTATAAACCTCCTGTAGAATCCTGCATGCCCCAGAAAGCTTCTGATTGCTTTAACATTAGCAGGTGGTGGTAATTTTTCAATTATTTCCACTTTAGCTTGATCCACCTCTATTCCCTTGTTCAAAATTTTATGCCCAAGGACAATTCCTTCAGTCACCATAAAGTGACATTTTTCCCAGTTTAAAACTAGGTTGGTCTCTTGGCATCTTTTCAGAACAAGTGCTAAATGGTCAAGGCAGGAGCTGAATGAGTCTCCAAATACTGAAAAGTCATCCATGAAGACTTCCAGAAACTTCTCTACCATATCAGAGAAGATAGAAAGCATGCACCTCTGAAAGGTTGCAGGTGCATTACACAGACCAAAAGGCATTCTTCTGTAAGCAAATACTCCAGAAGGACATGTGAATGCTGTTTTCTCTTGAAAACGAGGATCTACTGCAATTTGGTTGTAACCTGAATAGCCATCCAAAAAGCAGTAATATTCATGACCTGCTAGTCTCTCTAGCATTTGGTCTATGAATGGTAAAGGAAAATGATCCTTTCTGGTGGCTGTATTGAGCCTTCTGTAGTCAATACACATGCGCCACCCTGTAACGGTTCTTGTAGGAACCAGTTCATTTTTTTCATTATGAACCACTGTCATGCCTCCCTTCTTGGGAACAACTTGAACAGGACTCACCCAGGGGCTATCAGAAATAGGATAAATAATCCCAGCCTCTAGTAATTAGGTGACCTCTTTCTGCACCACTTCCTTCATGGCTGGATTTAGCCGCCTCTGTGGTTGAACTACTGGCTTAGCATCATCCTCCAATAGGATTTTGTGCATGTATCTAGCTGGGCTTATGCCCTTAAGGTCACTTATGGACCACCCAAGAGCTGTCTTGTGTGTCCTTAGCACTTGAATTAGTGCTTCCTCTTCCAGTGGATTTAAAGCAGAGCTTATGATCACTGGAAAAGTGTCACCTTCTCCCAGAAATGCATATTTCAGGGATGGTGGTAATGGCTTGAGCTCGGGTTTAGGAGGTTTCTCCTCTTCCTGAGGAAGTCTCAGAGGCTCTTTCAATTCCTCTGAACCCTCCAAATCAGGCTGAACAACTTTAAAGATGTCTTCTAGCTCTGATTCGAGACTCTCAGCCATGTTGACCTCCTCTACCAAAGAGTCAATGAGATTAACTTTCATGCAGTCTTTTAGTGTGTCTGGATGCTGCATGGCCTTGACAGCATTCAACTTAAACTCATCCTCATTGACTCTCAGGGTTACTTCCCCCTTTTGGACATCAATGAGAGTTCGTCCAGTTACTAGGAAAGGTCTTCCTAGAATGAGAGTAGCACTCTTGTGCTCCTCCATTTCCAGCACTACAAAGTCAGTGGGAAAGGCGAATAGCCCAACCCTGACAATCATGTCCTCAATCACGCCTGATGGGTATTTAATGGATCCATCAGCAATTTGGAGACATATCTGGGTTGGTTTAACTTCTTTAGTTAAACCAAGCTTTTTGATAGTGGATGCAGGTATTAGGTTGATGCTTGCCCCAAGATCACATAAAGCTGTCTTGGTGCAATTACCCTCTAATATGCATGGTATCAGAAAGCTCCCAGGATCTTTAAGCTTTTCTGGAAAGCTTTTCAGAATGACTGCACTACATTCTTCAATGAGGAGAACTCTTTCAGTTTCTCTCCAATCTTTCTTATGACTCAAGATCTCTTTCATGATCTTGGCATAAGAAGGTATTTGCTCAAGTGCCTCTGCAAACGGAATCTTTATTTCAAGAGTCCTGAGATAATCTGTAGAGCGAGCAAATTGCTTATCCTGCACCTCTTGGCGGAGTTTTTGAGGATAAGGTATCTTGGCTTTATATTCCTCAACCTTAGTTGCTGTAGGTTTATTTCCTACAGAGGTAGTTGGAGAAGCCTTTTTAAAGAGATTGTTATCAGCACTTGTGTATGTCTGATCCCTCACTGGCATTTGAATGCCAGGGTTAGAAGCTGGATTGGCATTGGACGCCAACTCCTTACTTGTTCCTGGCGTTTGAACGCCAGAACTGAGCTTCCATTGGGCGTTTGACGCCAACTTCTTGCTTGTTTCTGGCGTTTGAACGCCAGAGTTATTCCTCTTTGGGCTCTTATTGTCCTCAGAGGGATTTTGAATAGCAGTTTGTTCATTTCTTGGCTTCCTGCTACCTTGAAGTGAGGTATTTAATGTTTTCCCACTTCTTAATTGAATTGCTTGGCATTCTTCTGTTATTTGTTTTGATAACTGTTGTTCTGTTTGCTTCAACTGTACCTCCATATTTATATTAGCCATTCTTGTGTCTTGTAGTATCTCCTTGAAGTTGGCCAGCTGTTTTGTTAGAAAGTCTAATTGCTGATTGAATTCAGTAATTTATTCTGTAGGACTAAGTTCAGTAGTTACTGTTTTAGTCTCTTCTTTCATAGAAGATTCACTATTTAGGTACAGATGCTGATTTCTGGCAACTGTATCAATAAGCTCTTGAGCCTCTTCAATTGTCTTTCTCATGGGTGCATCCATTCTGAAAACATAATTACTTAATTAAGAAGATTTGAAAAGCTTTGGATATGATTTTTGAAAAAGATTTTAAATTTTGAAATAGAAATCTGAATTTTAAAAGCAATTTTTGAAAATTCACTTTAAAATAGAGAGAAAAGATATATTTTTTTATTTTTGAATTTTATGATGAAAGAGAAAAACACACAAAAGACACACAACTTATAATTTTTAGATCTAATGTTCCTTATTTTCAAAAATTTTGGAGGGAAACACCAAGGAACACCAAACATAAAAATTTTAAGATCAAAACACAAGGAAGACTCAAGAACACTTTGAAGACTCACAAGAACAACAAGAACATGAAGATAGAACACCAAACTTATAATTTTTAGAAAACCAAAATAAAATTTTCAAAAACTAAAGAAAAATCAACAAGAAAACACCAAACTTAAAGTTTGGCACAAGATTTATTCAAAGAAAAATTATTTTTGAAAAAGCTTTTAAAAAGAAGATAGCCAATTACCAAGAACATAAGCACAACGCTCTAACCAATTGAGCTATAAATTTAACGTGTTTTAATAAGGTATTTAATAAATAAAGATTTTTTTTGAAAATTGATATTTTGAAAAAGAACAAGAAAAACAAGAAAAGACACAGAACAAAAAAAGCTAAAGATCAAACAAGGAAAATAAACAAGAACAACTTAAAGATTAAGAAAGAACAATGAACACAAATTCGAAAATTTAAAAGAAAATAAATGAAAAAAATGCAATTGACACCAAACTTAAGATATGAAGCTAAACTCAAATAGAAAAACTCAATTATCAGTTTATAAAATTTTCAAAAAAATTAAAAAGAGAAAATAAGGATTTAAAAAAAATTCAACCAAAAACAATAATAGAAGACTCTAAACCAAAAAGAAAAAAAATTTTCCTAATCTAAGCAACAAAATAAACTGTCAGTTGTCCAAACTCGAACAATCCCTGGCAACAGCGCCAAAAACTTGGTGCACAAATTGTGAATCACACTTTTTACAACTTGTACCACTAACCAGTAAGTGCACTGGGTCGTCCAAGTAATACCTTACGTGAGTAAGGGTCGAATCCCACAGAGATTGTTGGCTTGAAGCAATCTATGGTTATCTTGTAACTCTTAGTCAGGATATCAATTATAATTATCAAGTTGAATTACGAAGACTAAAAGAGCAAGAAATAAATACTTGTTATGCAGTAATGGAGAATGTGTTGGAGTTTTGGAGATGCTTTGTCTTCTGAATCTCTGCTTTCCTACTGTCATCTTCTTCACGCACGCAAGTTTTCTCCTACGGCAAGCTGTATGTTGGTGGATCACCGTTGTCAATGGCTACCATCCGTCCTCTCAGTGAAAATGGTCCAGGTGCGCTGTCACCGCCCGGCTAATCATCCGTCGATTCTCACTCATGCTGGAATAGGATCCGTTGGTCCTTTTGCGTTTGTCACTATGCCTAACCTTTGTGAGTTTGAAGCTCGTCACAGTCATTCAATCCCTGAATCCTATTCAGAATACCACAGACAAGGTTTAGACTTTCCAGATTCTCAAGAATGCTGCCAATGGATTCTAGCTTATACCACGAAGATTCTAATTAAGGAATCCAAGAGATACTTATTCAATCTAATGTAGAACGGAGTTGGTTGTCAGGCACGCGTTCATAGGTTGAGAATGGTGATGAGTGTCACGGATCATTACATTCATCATATTGAAGAGCAAATAAATATCTTAGATAGAAACAAGCGTGTTTGAATGGAAAACAGAAGTAATTGTATTAATTCATCGAGACACAGCAGAGCTCCTCACCCCCCAACAATGGAGTTTAGAGACTCATGCCATCAAGGAGTACAAAGTTTAGATCTAAAATGTCATGAGATCCAAAATAATCCTCTAAAAGTTGTTTAAATAGTAAGCTAGTAATCTAGGTTTGCAGAGAATGAGTAAACTATGATAGATAGTGCAGAAATCCACTTCTGGGGCCCACTTGGTGTGTGCTGGGGCTGAGACTTAAGCTTTACACATGCTTAGGCTGTTTCTGGAGTTAAACGCCAGGTTGTAACCTGTTTTGGGCGTTTAACTCCAACTTGTAACCTGTTTCTGGCGTTTAACGCCAGACTGCAACATGGAACTGGCGTTGAACGCCGGTTTACGTTATCTATGCTTGAGCAAAGTATGGACTATTATATATTTCTAGAAAGCCCTGGATGTCTACTTTGCAACGCAATTGGGAGCGCGTCAATTGGACTTCTGTAGCTCCAGAAAATCCATTCCGAGTGCAGAGAGGTCAGAATCCAACAGCATCAGCAGTCCTTTTTCAACCTGAATCAGATTTTTGCTCAACTCCCTGAATTTCATCCAGAAAATACCTGAAATTACAGAAAAACACACAAACTCATAGTAAAGTCCAGAAATATGAATTTTTCCTAGAAACTAATGAAAATATACTAAAAACTAACTAAAACATACTAAAAACTACATGAAATTAACCCCAAAAAGCGTATAAAATATCTGCTCATCAGTCACCCAAATCTGGCTGCAAATTTTGAACTGAAGACTGCGCTAATCAACTTGATACCTAAGTTTCATGGCTTACCTGCTCAGGAGCCTATAAAGCACCTCAGGAATTTTCAGACAGCCTGTTCTACTGATAGGCGTCATGGTGCTGATGAAACTTCTATTCTGCTAATTGCCTTCCCATTTTCTCCTGAGGGAAAGGCGAGGGAGTGGTATTACTCCCAACCTGAAGCAACTATTACCAACTGGAACACGCTCAGGAGACAATTCTTGGAAAAATACTTTCCGGCTGAAGTTACAGACAGACTAAGGAAGGAGATTTCCTGCATCATCCAAGGTGAATTAGAAACCCTTTATGAGTACTAGGAGTGCTTCAAGAATCTTTTGGATGCATGCCCCACCACATGATTGACAAATTGGTACTGATCATCTACTTCACACAAGGCATGAAGCCTCAGGATAAGACTACATTGGTTGGTGCTAGTAATGGTTCTCTGAAAAAGTACAAGACCGCAGATGAAGCGTGGCAACTAATCAGTGACCTAGCTGAGTCCACTTGGAATAACAAGCACAGGAACAGCCACCCCATGGCTGTTACAGAGGTTTCCTCTAACATTGAGACTATTGCTCTTACACAGAGTCTGTGTGAGATGACCAACCTACTGAAGCAGATAAATCTGAATCAACAACAATCTCAACCTCCCTCACCACAACATAGTCAATAACTGGTTCCTCAGAGAGTGTGCGGGATATGTGCATGCTATAGTCATTACACTGATGAGTGTCTGCAGCTCCAACAAGAGGACAACACCTTGGCAGCTACTCATAATTTTTATGACCGCCCAAATTAAGGCTCATATCAACAAGGCGGCAACTACAACCAAGGTGGGAACTATAACCAAGGGTGGCAAGACAACTCCAACCAGGGCTGAAGAGATAACTCCATCCATGGCTGGAGGGACAACTATAACAGAGGAGGCAGAGACAACCAGGAAAATCAAAGGTGGAATAATAATAACAATCAGTAGAACCATTCCTATCAACAACAGAATCAGAACCAGCCTTACAAAGCACCTCACCTGAGGCAGTCCCAAGGACCTCAACACAACCAACAACAGGTCCCTCAAATCACTTATCCTCCTTCCTTATCTAATGACGAGATGCTTCGTTCTCTTGCACAAGGACAACAAAACATTCAGACTACACTGAACTCTACTTTAAATGGTATGAATGCTACTTTACAAGCTCTTGTCTCCCGGATAGATTCATTACCTACTCCCACCAACCAGCCTTCAAGCTCTAGTGGAATTGCTGCTCAACCCTTACCCAGCCCTAAAGGTGGCATTAATGCCATCACTTTGAGGTCCGGAACAATACTGCAAGAGAGAAATCCTGAGGAGCCAAGCCCACAAGAACACGCCCCAGATGAAGACATGATTGAAGTGGAGGATGTTAAAGAGGAAGAAGAAGTACAATACATGGTTGAAGAAGAAGTAGCTCAACCAAGAAATGGAGAACCAAAGGAAGCTGAAGCTGTAAGAGACGCCGTTCCTATCCCATTTCCACACCTTGCAAGGAAATCCAGAAAGCAGATGGAACTTGATCCCAAAATAGTAGAAATCTTCAAAAAGGTTGAGGTAAATGTTCCCCTTTTTGATGTTATTCAGCAAGTATCTAAATATCCAAAGTTTCTAAAGGATTTGTGTATACATACGGATAAGATTAATGAATTAGAAACTATTCCTTTAGGTAGTTCCATATCTGCTTTAATGGGGATATACCTGAAAAATGTAGTGATCCAGGGCCATGCATGGTTAACTATACCATTGTGAGTGTAATATTTTCTGACTGCATGTGTGATTCAGGAGCATGCGTGAGTATTATGCCTTTGTCTATATATGATGCTTTGAGGCTCCCTCCCTTAAAAAGGTCGGCAGCTCATTTTGTGCTAACAGATAAAAGCATTATTACCGTGGTTGGAATTGCTAAGGACGTGCTGGTGAGCATTAAGGGGCTCACATTTCCCATTGACTTCTATATCTTGGAGATGCCCCATAATGACTCAGGAAGACCGTCATCCTTCCAGCTCGGAAGACCATTCCGGAAGACTTCGAAGTTCAAGCTGAATGCCTTTTTAGGAACCTATTCTTTTGAGATAGACGGCCGAACAGTGAGCTTCAATATGAATGAAGCAATGAAGCATCCTCCAGAAGATCATTCCATCTTCCAATGCGACATCATTGATGAGACTGTAGCTACAGTCCACCAGGAAGAAATAGAAGAGATGCACATGGAGCATGGTCCAAGTGTGGGGAAACTCTCTAAAAATAATGAGGACACTGTGCCATTATCACTAGCTCCAGAAGATCCAGTGCCCAGTCAGGAGTAGAAATTGGAATTAAAGCCTCTTCCACCCCCACCGCAAGTATGCTTACCTTGAGGATAATCAGAAGCTCCCAGTCATCACTGCAACGGAACTCACTTCCCAACAAGAGGAGTAGCTGCTTAATGTGCTGAGAAGATACAACAAGGCCGTTGGGTGGAGCTTGGCGGATATAGTAGGCATCAGCCCTCAAGTTTGTGAGCACAGGATATTTTTAGAAGAGGAAGCAAGGCCTGTCTGTCAACCCCGAAGAAGACTAAATCCCACCATCTTGGAGGTTGTTAAGAAGGAAGTGACCAGATTACTTGTGGCAGATATCATCTACCCCATCTCAGATAGTGAGTGGGTAAGCCAGTACAAGTGCTGCCCAAGAAGTCTGGACTCACTACAGTGAAGGATGAGCATGGAGAGCTCATAGCAACTAGAGTGCAGAATTCCTGGAGGGTTTGCATTGATTACAGGCGCCTCAACCAAGCCACTCGTAAGAATCACTACCCCCTGCCATTCATTGATCAAATGCTGGATCGCCTGTCAGGTAAATCACATTATTTCTTTTTAGATGGTTACACAGGCTATTTTCAGATTCATATAGCTCCTGAAGATCAGGAGAAGACTACTTTTACATGTCCCTTTGGAACATATGCTTACAAGAGAATGCCTTTTGGCTTGTGCAATGCACCAGCCACTTTCCAAAAGTGCATGATGAGTCTTTTCTCTGATCTTATTGAGAGCTGTATGGAGGTTTTTATGGATGATTTTAGCGTATACGGTGATTCTTTTAGCCTTTGCTTGGATAGTTTATCTAGAGTATTAGACAGGTGTGTTAGTTCAAACCTTGTTTTAAATTTTGAAAAGTGTCATTTTATGGTCAAACAAGGTATTGTTCTAGGACACGTTGTTTCTAATACTGGTATCTCTGTAGATCCAGCAAAGGTAAATGTCATTTCTAGTCTACCTTACCCCTCCTCCGTGAGGGAAGTTCGTTCGTTCCTTGGCCATGCAGGTTTCTACCGGAGATTCATCAAGGACTTCAGTAAGGTAGCATTACACTTATCCAGACTGCTGCAGAAGGATGTTGAATTCGAGATGAGTGAGGACTGTGTGGAGGCATTTGATAAGCTGAAGATCGCCTTGACTCAAGCTCCAATTGTGAGAGGACCAGACTGGAGCCAGGCCTTTGAGATTATGTGTGATGCCTCCAACCATGCTGTAGGAGCGGCGCTGGCCCAGCGTGCAGGTAAGGATCCTTTTGTAATTGCATATGCTTCAAAGACATTAGACGCTGCTCAGTTTAATTACACTACCACTGAGAAAGAGCTTCTGGCTATTGTTTTTGCTTTGGATAAATTCCGAGCCTACTTACTTGGTACTAAGGTGGTAGTGTACTCATACCATGCAGCTCTAAAGTATTTATTAGCTAAAAAAGAGTTCAAACCAAGACTAATACGTTAGATACTGCTGCTCCAAGAATTTGATTTAGAAATTGTTCATACCCTGGGTCGATTTATCCGACCTGGAATGATTGGCGACAAAGCGACCGACCTCTTCAGGTCAGGCTACCCGACCTCTTCTCAAAGAGGACGGCCAAATTGATAGGAAAGCCCAATAAAGGGCCCAAATAGAGGAACAGGACCCAAATCCAAAGGAAATCCAAGCCTATAGAGATAAAGGCGGTTCCCTTGAAGATAAGCTGACTTCACTCGAAATAAGATAAGATAAGATAAGATAACTAACTTATCTTATCAGAAAGGTCAGCCCACACTACTATAAATACACTAGAGCACCCAGGTATAACTCATACTCTGATACTACAATAAACCTGCTTAATACCCATGCTAACTTAAGCATCGGAGTCTCTTGCAGGTACCCCCCACCCTCCGGTGACCAAGGATCAGAAGTGGAGCCAGTCCAATAAGTCGGACACAATAGTTCCGGCCGCCACTAGCCAGTCGGACACATCATCTTCGACCAGTACAAAAGATCTCGTCCGAGATCGACCTCTAGTTTCAGGTAACCCTCGGAACATTGGCGCCGTTGCCGGGGAACCTGGAAGTCATCCCAACACCATGGCGGACGGCCATGACAATGACCACGATTCAGATCTGGAAAATAGAACACCGTACAAGAACGCGGACGGTACGCTAAAGGATACTCCGGAATCCAACGGGGACAAAAACTCATCCAATCCGGAGGTAATAGCAGCACTTCAAGACAGCTTAAAGCAAGTTGAAAAAAGAAACCTAACAACAACGAGAGGTCGGGAAGGATCTACAAAGAGAGGTACGGCGGCGTCGAGAATTGGAAGATAAACTAATGCAATTAGAAGCCGATCTTAAATCCAAAGCTCCTCGGACTACTCCTAAGGAAAATTCACGCAAAGAACGAGATCCATTCACCAAGGAAATCATGAAAACCAAAATTCCAAAAGACTTCAAACTCCCGGATATGATTTTGTATGATGGCACCACAGATCCCAACCATCATCTCAGCAATTTCAGAAGTAGAATGTACCTCACCGACGCCTCGGATGCCGTTTGTTGCAAAGCTTTTCCAACAACTCTCACGAAGACAGCAATCAGATGGTTCGACAACCTACCTCCAAAGTCCATCTCAAACTTTGATGACCTGGCCAAAAAATTTCTAGCCAGATTCTCCATCCAGAAAGATAAGACCAAGCACGCCCCCATTTTACTAGGGATCAAGCAAGGAGATCGGGAGAGCCTTCGCAACTACATGGAACGATTCAACAAAACATGCATGGACATACAAAGCTTGCCAACAGAGGCCGCCATCATGGGACTCATCAATGGCCTACGAGAAGGACCTTTTCGCCAGTCCATATCAAAGAAGTACCCTACCTCCTTAGACGAAGTGCAGGAGCGAGCAGAAAAATACATCAACATGGAAGAAAACGCTCGGTTAGGAGAAACCTCAAAATCCGGGGTCCCCTACCGAGATAAAGACAAGGAATCCAAAAGGAAAGAAGATTGACAAGGAGATAAAATCAAAAAGTATCACAATTACACTCCTCTCAGGGCATCCCTAGTCGACGTATACAAAGAAGTCTGCCATACGGAGAAAATACCCCAGCACGGCCACTCAAAGGCAAAAGAGGAAGAGGAAACCGGAATGAATATTGCGAATATCATCGAGTGCGAAGGCACTCCACCAACGAGTGCTTCAATCTAAAGAACATCATAGAAAAATTGGTGAGGGAAGGAAAACTAGATCGGTTTCTAGCCACCTGAGATGACGACCAAAGAAAGAGAGAAGGGACGAAGATATCGGACGAACCGCGCGATCACCTCGTACACCGGAAAGACACGTCCATATGATACACGGCGGATTCGCAGGAGGAAGAATCTCCAAACCATCCCGCAAGAGATATCTCAAAGAAGTATATCATGTCGAGGGAAAGGAAGAAGCACCCGACATCCCTGCAATCACATTCACTAAAGAGGATGCATCCGTATCATCTCGGGACACGACGACCCCAAGGTCATCACCATCATACTGGCAAACGCCAATCTGCACCGCATATTAGTAGACCAAGGGAGCTCCGCTGACATCCTATTCAAAACTGCCTTCGACAAGCTCGGCCTAGAAAACAAGGAGCTTAAGGCATACCCGAACAGTCTGTTCGGACTGGGAGATACCCCGGTACAACCACTAGGATACGTATCACTACATACAACCTTTGAAAAAGGAAACCAATCCAGGACGCTTAAAATAGACTATATTGTGGTCGACGTGAGTTCAGCCTACAATGCTCTAATAGGTTGGACAACACTAAATCAACTCGGTGCAATAGTCTCGACTCCACATCTATGCATGAAATTCCCAACTACAGAGGGGATAGCCACAATAAAAGCAGATCAAAAGATGGAACGCCACTGTTATAACGAAAGTCTAAACCTCAGAGGCAGAGGAGAAGAGTTTCACACAATTAAGCTTGGCGGAGTTCAGAGACGAGACGAACTCCGTCCGCAGCCAGAAGGTGAGATAGAGAAGGTTTAGATCGGAGACACCTCGGACAAAACGACTAATATCGGCACGATCCTGAGAGGAGACTCAAAAGAATTACTGGTACAATTCTTACGAGATAATGTCGATCTCTTCGCATGGAAAGCCGCAGACATGCCAGGCATAGACCCCAAGCTATTGTGCCACAAGTTGGCGGTCTATCCAGGATCTCTGCCGGTACAGCAAAGACAAAGAAAACTTGGGCCAGAGCGATCCCAAGCTGTGGAAGAACAAGTACAAGCATTACTGGAGGCAGGATTCATAAGAGAGGTCAAGTACCCACTATGGCTAGCCAATATCGTCTTGGTGAGAAAATCAAATGGGAAGTGGCGAATGTGCACCGATTACACCGATCTCAACAAAGCCAGCCCAAAAGATCCTTACCCACTCCCAAGTATCGACGCTCTGGTCAATGCTTCCTCCGGATATAGATACCTCTCGTTTATGGACGCTGGTGCACGAAATTGTGATACATATCCATGGCTTCAAAGGCCTGGTGCTCTGATCTAGTTTTATTGTCTGTCACAACTTCGATACAACTAACCAACAAGTGCACTGGGTCGTCCAAGTAATACCTTACGTGAGTAAGGGTCGAATCCCACGGAGATTGTTGGTATGAAGCAAGCTATGGTCACCTTGTAAACCTCAGTCAGGCGGATATAAAATAACTATGGAGTTTTCGAATAATAAATAATAGAATAGGGATAGAGGTACTTATGTAAGTCCTTGGTAGGAATTTCAGATAAGCGAATGGAGATGCTTTTCGTTCCTCTGAACCTCTGCTTTCCTGCTATCTTCATCCAATCAGTCTTACTCCTTTCCTGGCGCTGGACGCCAGATTTGGGCAGAAAGCTGGCGTTGAACGCCAGTTTACGTCATCTATTCTTGGCCAAAGTATGGACTATTATATATTGCTGGAAAGCCCTGGATGTCTACTTTCCAACGCAATTTGAAGAGCGCCATTTCGAGTTCTGTAGCTCCAGAAAATCTACTTTGAGTGCAGGGAGGTCAAAATCCAACAGCATCAGCAGTCCTTCTTCAACCTCTGAATCTGATTTCTGCTCAAGTCCCTCAATTTCAGCCAGAAAATACCTGAAATCATAGAAAAATACACAAACTCATAGTAAAGTCTAGAAATGTGAATTTAACATAAAAACTAATGAAAACATCCCTAAAAGTAACTAGATCCTACTAAAAACATACTAAAAACAATGTCAAAAAGCGTATAAATTATCCGCTCATCAGACGCATACTTGGGATACAACCAAATCCCTGTGTATCCACCAGATCAAGAAAAGACCTCGTTTTTAATGCTGAAAGCGAACTACTGCTACATTGTGATGCCTTTCGGTCTCAAGAATGCGGGAGCTACTTATCAAACGCTAATGAATAAAGTCTTCTCAGATCACATCGGGAAAATCATGGAAGTCTATGTGGACGACATGTTGATAAAGACATAAAGTGAAGAGACATTATTATCCGACCTGGCTCAAGTGTTTGACACTATAAGGAAGCATGACATGCGACTCAATCCTGCAAAATGCACCTTTGCAGTAGAAGCAGGCAAATTTTTAGGTTTCATGCTCACACAAAGAGGAATTGAAGCAAATCCGGATAAATGTCAAGCCATACTCAACAAGAAAAGCCCAACCTGTGTCAAAGAAGTACAGCAACTCAACGGGAGATTGGACGCCCTATCCTGGTTCTTAGCAGGATCAGTGATAAGATCTCTCCCCTTCTATGCAACTTTAAGGAAGGGAAAGCAGTTCGAATGGACAACAGAATGTGAACAAGCCTTCCAAGACTTCAAGGATTTCTTGGGACAGCCACCTATCCTATCTCAGCCACAAAAAGGAGAACCACTCATATTATATCTCGCAGTAGAAAGCCGGGCAATAGCCTCAGCACTAGTCAGAGAAGACGAAAGTGGGCAACAACCCGTCTACTTCATTAGTAAAGCGCTACAGGGATCCGAGTTGAACTACCAGAAAATAGAAAAGTTTGCCTATACTCTCGTTCTAACATCTCGACGACTTCGCCCATACTTCCAGGCTCACACCATTAAGGTTCGAACTAACCAGCCAATAAAAGGAATATTGCAGAAAACAGATTTAGCAGGTAGAATTTTACAATGGGCAGTCGAGTTATCCGAGTTCGACCTCCAATATGAAGCTCGGACGGCCATCAAATCACAGTATCTGGCCGACTTCATCGCAGAATTCACAGATGCCCCAGAAATCCCCACAGAATGGAATCTCTATGTGGATGGTTCTTCAAATAAGACTGGAAGCGGCGCAGGTGTGATAATAGAAAGCAACCAAGGAACCCAAGTTGAGCTCTCCCTTAAATTCGGGTTCCCGGCCTCAAACAATCAAGCGGAATATGAAGCGTTATTAGCTGGTTTGAAGCTGGCTAAAGAGGTTGGAGCTCAAAAACTCAACATTTACAGCGATTCACAAGTAGTCACGTCACAGATAATAGGGAGCTACCAAGCCAAAGATCCCACCATGAAAAAGTATTTGGATAAAACCAAGGAACAGCTCGGACAACTCGGGGAGTATAAGATCCACCACATACCCCGCGAACAAAATGCCCGAGCTGACGCACTCTCGAAACTAGCCAGCACCAAACCAGGGGGCAACAATAGAAGCCTCATCCAGGAAATGCTATAGAACCCGTCAATCTTGGAAGAGGAAAAAGTCCTAGCCGTAACAAGTCAGGACCAAGGATGGATGACCCCCATAATTAACTACCTCAAAACAGAAACACTCCCCACGGAAGAAAAGGAGGCAAAGAGGTTAAAAAGGGAGGCACAGTACTACACTATCATAAACAACATCCTGTATAAAAGAGGGATCTCAATACCATTACTAAAATGAGTGCCGACCAACAACACAAAGGAAGTGCTAGAAGAAGTACACGGCGGTATTTGCGGCAATCATCTCGGAGCACGAGCTCTCGCCAAAAAAGTACTCCGGGCGGGATTTTATTGGCCAACTCTACAGAAAGAAGCTACAAAATTTGTAAAGTCTACCATGTCAGAAACATGCCAACTTTCACGTCGCCCCGCCAGAAGAGCTCATCAGTGTAACTTCGCCTTGGCCGTTTGCAAAATGGGGACTTGATCTTCTCGGACCCCTCCCCCAGGGATCAGGACAAGTTAAATTCCTCATAGTAGGGGTAGACTATTTCACAAAGTGGATCAAGGCAGAGCCTCTAGCCAATGCCACTGCTCAAAGAAGCCAGAAATTCCTATATAGAAACATTGTCACAAGGTTCGGAGTTCCACACTCCATCACCACAGACAATGGCACTCAATTCACAGATGCAGGCATCAGAAAATTAGTATCCGACTTAAACATAAAGCACCAGTACACCTCCGTGGAACATCCGCAAGCCAATGGACAGGCTGAAGCTGCCAACAAAGTCATATTGGCCGGGTTAAAACGGAGATTACAAGACGCAAAGGGAGCTTGGGCAGAAGAGCTTCCACAAGTTCTATGGGCGTATCGAACGACGCCACACTCCACCACAAAGGAATCCCCCTTCCGGTTAGCATACAGAATAGAGGCAATGATCCCAGTAGAGATTGAGGAAGGATCGCCTAGAATGGTTCATTACAATGAGGGAGCAAATTCCCAACTTCAGAGGGAAGAGCTCAACCTACTACCTGAAATTCAAGAAAGAGCTCGGATCAGGGAAGAAGCACTAAAACGTCGAATGGTTTCCAGATATAATCGAAGGGTAGTGCTGAGAAGTTTCACAGAGAATGATCTCATCCTAATCCGAAACGATATTGGAACAACTCGACCAGGAGAAGGGAAGTTGGCAGCAAACTGGAAAGGACCTTACCGAGTTGTAGAAGTACTTGGGAAGGGTTACTAGAGACTGTCCGAACTCGATGGACGAGATCTTCCCATATCATGGCACGCCTACAACCTAAGAAGGTACTACAGATAGAAAAAGTAAAGATCTCACTACTGGATGCACTCTTTTTCCTGAAAAGGTTTTTTAATGAGGCACCAAGTTGAGACTCAGACACTATCTGACTTAAAGGGACGAATTCCCACATGTATATATTTGCACTTTTCTTTGAATAAAATATATTTTAGATATTCTACAAGTCTTCAAGACGCATTAATCTGAAGCATTCATCGTCCAATTATAAAGCAACAGATCAGCATAAAGTGAAAAACAATTTCACTGCGCGATCACGATAAAGACAATCGTCCGATAAAGGTGAAAACGCGATTCACCTAAAAGACGATCTAAAGATAGCAACCACCTTCTACAAATCGGCAAAGATGAACACAGAATAATGTAAGAAGTTATCGAAAGTGATCCGGAAAAAGAACCTGACGAGGTCTTATGGATTGCTAAATAATAACTTAAAGACTGGCCGACGTTAAGAAGTCGGACCAAGTCAACCCAAGTTATAAGTAAACCCTAGAAAGAGGTCTGGCCAACCCTATTAAAAGGGATTACTTTAACTTAGAAGGGCCCGACATGACAAGTCAGCCCAAAATGAAAAGTTATAAAAAGTAGTCCCTGAAAGAGACCTGACAAAGGTCCAAAAAAGAGGACTACAAAAATAACTTAGAAAGAGGACGACGCAAAGAAGTCGACCTCCTACAAACAAGTTATAAACGTAGTCCCTGAAAGAGATATGACAAAGATCCAAGAAAGAGGACTACAGAAATAACTTCGAAGAGATCGACATAGCGAAGTCGGTCTCCCAAAACATAAAGTTATAGAAGTAATCCCTGAAAGAGACCTGAACAAGGTCCAAGAAAGAGGATTACAAAAGTAACTTAGAAGGGCCCGACATGACGAAGTCGGCCCAAAACATAAAGTTATAGAAGTAATCCCTGAAAGAGATTTGAACAAAGTCCAAGAAAGAGGATTACAAAATAACTTGATCCAACATGGCGAAGTCGGCCCAAAACATAAAAGTTATAAACGTAATCTCTGAAAGAGACCTGAACAAGGTCCAAAAAAGAGAATTACAAAAGTAACTTCGAAGGGCCCGACATGACGAAGTCGACCCAAATAAAGTGCGAAAGGCTACAAAAAGTAATACTTGGCCGAGACCTCACAAAAGGTCCAAACAAAACAGGATTTTTTGTTTGTTGCCTCAAAGGAATCAAAGCCACAAGACTACCAAAAGCCTAGAAAAAGTGCCTAGACGAGATAAAGATCGACACGATACTAAAGGCGCGAAGTTGTGATAAAAACAAATTCAAAGGGGCTACCCAAATCAGCCCAAAGAACTTGAAAGCTATTTTTTGTTTTTTAGCCTAAAGTTGCTAAATAAGCAACTAAACAAGTGTCAACAGTTAGCAAAATGAAATTTACAAAATAAAGAGTTTAAAAGCCCACAAGCTGGGCTATCTACACAATCAAGATAAAAAGTTCAGTTAAACATCAGAAGCCTTCTCAATAGCATCAGTACGGGGTGAAGGAGGGCGAGTCTGAATAGGCACAGCATCCACAGTATCATTGTCCCGATTTAAGATCTGGCAGTCAGGATCAAAAATGGGAGGGCCGACCTCGGCAGGAGGAAAAGCAGGAGCAGACACCTTGGCAGAAGACACAGGGAGGAGATCGACATCATCATCATCCTCGTCATCAGGGACAATCTTACCATCCCTAACAACATTATCCAAGCTGAAGAGAGTAAGGTCGGCCTCGGGAGCAATAATCCGAACTTGCTCTTTCAGGTTCTCATAAGTAGCAGTCACGCTGCCAACAAGATGACCCTGGAGCTCGGAGTAATCAGCTCGGGCGTTCTCCAACTCCGCCTTCAAACGCATTCCCTTCGGATAGGATGTAACATAGCTGTCTTTATGCCTCAGTGCTGTGTCCTCGGCCAGCCTTACAGAAGTTGCCAGAGAAAGTGAACTTGCCTTCTCGTTCTCCAGATCCTTCTCCAACTTGGCTACCTTTACTTCAAGCTCCTCCTTCAGACCCTTCATCCGATCAAACTCCTGTTTAGCCTCCTCCATAAAGGCTTTGGTGGCGTTGAGAGGAAGATTTTGAGCAGTTCGGTATAGGAGAGCCCCCATATACGCCATTCTAACACTACTTCGAGTTATAAAGTCCAGATGGCGAAGGAGCGACATATCGTCCATAGGAAGGGCACCGTAGGACCGATTTGTTGATCCAAAAATTCAATTGCATTAAAGTCAGGAGCAACAAGGTTGAAAGGCTCAGCTGTTTTTTGTTTCTTGTTGGGAGGAGCACCAGAACTAGAGGTAGAAGTTGGTGGAGGGTCAGCCAGATGAACCCGAGGAGTAGGGATCATCTTCCTCGGTCCAGGAGAACTCGGCACAGGTGGCTTCACTTGCACTTGGGAAGATCCCTCCTCGGCCGCCTTGGCCAAGATGTTCTGAGCAGCAGTCACCTTCTTTGCACTTTTGAAGGTCTTCATGGATTCATTGTTTTTTGACATCTTTGCAAACACAAAATTAGCCACAGTAAAGGGTTACAATCACAAGATGAGGAAGCCAAAACTAAGAAACAAGTATAGAAACAAGTCAGACAAATACCCAAAACAACCCGGACCAGGGATGGGTCATTCAAAACCTTTTTGTATCAAGATGGGGTGGTGCTCCCCATAAATCCTCCAGAACAACAACAAAGGCACGCTCAACATCGTCAAGCATATCCCAGGAATAGCGAGACACTCTCACATCCTTCTGCCACTCTAGAGGGAAAGAAGGCTCATCATTTTCATCAAGAAAAAAGGGGCGGGCCCCCTCGACAGCACGAACTTTAAAGAAGTAATTCTTGAAATCCTTAAAGGACTCATCATACATAGCAAACACTTTATGGCCCTCGGCAGACCTGAACGAAACCCAGGAAGCTTTCTTTTTCGAAGAGCCACCAGGCTTGGCGGAAACAAATAGATAAAGGAAGAGAGCCTGAGAAGGTGTTACACCTAACTCTTGGCAAAGTAGCTGAAAAATTTTGATAAAACCCCAGGAATTCGGGCGAAGCTGGGATGGGGCAATATTACACGACCACAACAGGTCGGTCTCAAAAGCAGTAAAAGGAAAAGTAACGTCCAGTTGACTGAAGAAATATTCATAGGCATAGAAGAAGGGACGCTCCCGCTCGATGGAGGTCGGAAAACAAACCCTCTCATCAGAATCAGGAGCAACAAGCTCATAATCCCTCTCCCAGGCACTGTTACCACAAATCCTATGACGCTTACTCAGCTCTATGCAAAATTCAGCATCCACAACAGAAACACACTTCAAAACAAGGGAGTCCAACCAATCGAACATCCCCTCAGGAACTCTGGAAGACATCTCTACAATGTTATGGCGAGAAGACATGAGGCCAACTAATCCTACAATAAGAAAAGAAGAGGGGATTACTAAAAACATCTCGAACAAGGGATAAAACAACTCGATCAATACGATACAGGCGAACAAACAGAAAAGGAAAACCCCAAGACTCAAACCAAAGTCCTGGGGCATCCTTTGGAGGCAGTAACAAAGCAGGGTTTTCAGGAAAAATCTACAGCTTGCACCCCAGCATCTCTCAAACAAGAAAAGAAGACTTCAAACAGTAAGCATTTTTAAAAGTCATCAAAATCACGGCCTTACAGTCTACCAGCAAAAAGCATTCCCAAACATCAAGCACGCCAAAACATCAAAGGCGCAACCTTTTTTCAGAATCAGACAAAAAGCAATCTTCAAATAAAGCAAGTAAAGATGCAGATTTTCTGGGTATCGGTATCAGACAGAAACAACAGAACATGCAAAGCCCTAAAAATATCAAGCAACATGAAAGGCAAAAAAGGTCATGCAGAAGATGAAGAAACTCCCAGAATACACATTTCAACAACAATTAGGCGCGATAAAAACAGAAAGATCCAAACTTTCTCTAAAGCAAAATCAAAACTTCATCACAAAGCCAAAGCAACGAAAGAAAAAGAAAATGCGAATGGAACTAACCTGGAGAAGAAAAAAGCTTCGAGGGAAAATGAAGGCGTAAAAATGGAAACTGCCCAAAAAATTGCAAAACGACACCGCAACGCAAGAAAAGCAAAATGTAGGCAAAGGACGGAGAGCGAGAGAATGAAAGAAGTTACGAAGAGGAGCGAAGAAGGGAAACCGTTTTCTGATCGCAAATTCAAAATAAAAGGCCACAAGGAAAAATGGGGCAATTAATACCAATTAATGAAGGTATTAAACCCTCGCACGTTCCCAAAGCGCTGATATAAAAGCGCGCACTTTTAGAGGAAAATGTTCTACATTCAAAAGCTGGTACAAAAGAATCGACAAAATGCTTGAGTTCGGCATCACTAGAGAAGGACCAAAGTCAAGGACTCCACCTCAAAAAAGAAGGCCGAGCTCAAGAAGGGACACTGTTCATACCCTTGGTCGAGTTATCCGACCTGGGATGATTGGCGACAAAGCGACCGACCTCTTCAGGTCAGGCTACCCAACCTCTTCTCAAAGAGGACGGCCAAATCGACAGGAAAGCCCAATAAAGGGCCCAAATAGAGGAACACGACCCAAATCCAAAGGCAATCCAAGCCTATAGAGATAAAGGCGGTTCCCTTGAAGATAAGCTGACTTCACTCGAAATAAGATAAGATAAGATAAAATAACTAACTTATCTTATCAGAAAGGTCAGCCCACACTACTATAAATACACTGGAGCACCCAGGTATAACTCATACTCTGATACTACAATAAACCTGCTTAATACCCGTGCTAACTTAAGCATCGGAGTCTCTTGCAGGTACCCCCCACCCTCCGGTGACCAAGGATCAGAAGTGCAGCCAGTCCAACAAGTCGGACACAATAGTTCTGGCCGCCACCAGCCAGCTGGACACATCACCTCCGACCAATACAGAAGATCTCGTCCGAGATCGACCTCTAGTTTCAGGTAACCCTCGGAACAGAAATTAAGGATAGGAGTGGTTCTCAGAATTTAGTGGCGGACCACTTGAGTCGCCTTGAGCACATTAAGGATGACTCCACTCCTATCAATGATGCTTTTCCATTTGATAGCTTGCATGCAGTATCTGAAGTAGTTCCTTGGTATGCACCTGTGGCTAATTATCTAGTTAGTCATACATTCCCTCCCAATTTTACTAAGCACCAGAGGGACAAGTTGAAGAGCGAGTCCAAGTATTATATATGGGATGATCCCTATTTGTGGAGGTATGGTGCTGATAAGATAATTAAGAGGTGTGTGCCTCAATCAGAATTCCAGTCCATTTTAGAGGCCTGCCACTCCTCAGAGAGTGGTGGCCATTTTGGTCCTCAAAGGACAGCTAGAAAAATTTTGGACTGTGGATTCTGGTGGCCTACGCTTTTTAAAGATGCTACTGGTTTATGGAAAGGCCTGTCACCTCCCAGTAGAGATAGAACACAAAGCATTCTTGGCGGTAAGAGAGATCAGCATGGGATTTGAGAAAGCCGGTGCGGAAAGGAAGATGCAACTGCAAGAATTAGAGAACCTTCACCTGGAAGCATATGATAACTCCAGGCTGTACAAAGAGAAGATGAAGGCTGTGCATGACAAGCACATAAAAAGGAGAGAGTTCACACCTGGGGAGCTGGTTCTCCTTTACAACTCCAGACTGAGGCTCATGCCAGGCAAGCTGAGATCCAGATGGGAAGGTCCCTACAGAGTAGAGAAGGCAGAGCCATACGGAGTCTTTCACCTAAGTCATCCTTCAAGCTCCAAATTCATCAAGGTCAATGGACATCGCTTGAAGCTATACCATAGTGAGAAGATGAAGAAAAATAAGGAGCTGGAGATCTTCCTCTTGGGGGATCGACCAACAGCAGAAGACTGAGCTACTGGACCGTCCAACTTAAGGACGTTAAAGAAAAGTGCTAGGTGGGAGACAACCCACCATGGTACGATCTTTCAGTTTTCTTCTTAAACTTATTTTATTTTATTTCGTTTTTCTCAGTATCCATTTCTCATCTCTGCATGAATTAGCTATATACTGCATTCTGCATAAAAAAAAATGCACACGACGCGCAAGCGTCGCCGACGCGTACGCATCATATGTGTGTGCGTGAAACATATGGATTGAACAGAGAGTTACGCGGGAGTGGCGCAAGAAGGGTGCATTGCGCACAAACTGACTCACGCATACGCGTACCTGACGCATGCGCGTCGATTGAAATTTTGGCACACCACGCGTACGCGTCAAGCACGCGCACGCGTGGATGTTGAAATCGGCATAACTGAGTATTTTGGCAGAGAGTTGTGATGGTGTGGGGCTGGAACTGTGCTAGGAGCACAGATCCTATCACGCGTATGCATCCCTGACGCGCACGCGTCGTTTTCCCATCCAGCACATCCACGCGTACGCGTCCCTGACGCGCACGCGTTGCCTCAAAATTTGGCAATCGTGCGTATTGAACAGAGAGTTGTGCGTACGCGAGGTTGTCTCCGCGCTAATTGCATAACTCTCAAGTCACGCGTACGCGTCCCTGACGCGCACACATCGATTGGAAAAAGCGCGATCTACGCGTACGCGTGAAGCACGCGTACGCGTCGCTTGCGACGCACAACTTAAACACCTCAGCGCCTAATTTCACATCTTCCACCCCTCCAATCCTAATTCTTCTCAATCCTAATTATCTCTTCCTTCTTCTTTCTTTCTTCTTCCTTATTATTTATTACTTTCTATTACTTTCCTCTTCTCTTCTTCATCACACTCATCAAGGTTCTTCTCTTCTTCCCCTTTTACTTTTTTTCATTATTATCTTACTTTATGTTTTCTTCTTCTTTTTCTTTTAAATTCATGATTTCTTTTTCTTTCTCCTTCCATGCATTTTTCATGTTGGTATTGGAAATTTATTTGGGTCTCTGATGAGCGGATAATTTATACGTTTTTTGGCATTATTTTTAGGTAGTTTTCAGTATGTTTTAATTACTTTTTAGTATATTTTTATTAGTTTTTATTCAAAATTCACAATTCTGGACTTTACTATGAGTTTGTGTATTTTTCTGTGAATTTAGGTATTTTCTGGCTGAAATTGAGGGACCTGAGCAAAAATCTGATTCATAGGCTGAAAAAGGACTGCAGATGTTGTTGGATTCTGACCTCCCTGCACTCGAAGTGGATTTTCTAGAGTTACAAAAACCCAATTGGCGCGCTCTTAATTGCGTTGGAAAGTAGACATCTTGGGCTTTCCAGCAATATATAATAGTTTATACTTTGCTCGATATTTGATGGCCCAAACCGGCGTTCCAAGTCAGCATAAAAATTCTAGCGTCAAAACGCCAGAACTGGCATAAAAGCTGGAGTTAAACGCCCAAACTGGCACCAAAGCTGGCGTTTAACTCTAAGAAAAGTCTCTACATGTGAAAGCTTCAATGCTCAGCCCAAGCACACACCAAGTGGGCCCGGAAGTGGATTTCTGCATCATTTACTCATTTTTGTAAACCCTAGGCTACTAGTTCTCTATAAATAGGACCTTTTGCTATTGTATTTTCATCTTATCATGGATCAATCTTGGAATCTTTGATTATTCCTTAGACCTTTATGGGGGCTGGCCATTCGGCCATGCCTGTACCTTCATTACTTTTGTATTTTCAACGGTGGAGTTTCTACACACCATAGATTAAGGTGTGGAGCTCTGCTGTTCCTCATGAATTTATGCAAAGTACTATTATTTTTCTATTCAATTCAAGCTTATTCTTATTCCATGATATTCACTCGTACTTCAACCTGATAAATGTGATGATCCGTGACACTCATCATCATTCTCACCTATGAACGTGTACCTGACAACCACTTCTATTCTATCTGCAATAGCTTGAGTGTGTATCTCTTAGCCTCCATTCCGAAAGATCGGAGTCTTCGTGGTATAGGCTAAAATTATTGGCAGCCATTCTTGAGATCCGGAAAGTATAAACTTTGTCTGTGGTATTCCGAGTAGGATCTAGGAAGAGATGACTGTGACGAGCTTCAAACTCGTGAGTGTTGGGCGTAGTGACAGACGCAAAAAGATCAATGGATCCTATTCCAACATGAACGAGAACCGACAGATGATTAGCCGTGCGATGATAGCGCATTTGGACCATTTTCACTGAGAGGACAGGAGGTAGCCATTGACAACGGTGATACCCAACATACAGCTTGCCATGCAAAGGAGTATGAATGATTGGATGAAGACAATAGGAAAGCAGAAGTTCAGGAGGAACAAAGCATCTTCATACGCTTATCTGAAATTCTCACCAATGAATTACATAAGTATCTCTATCTTATCTTATATTTTATTCATCTTTTAATTATCAATTCTCCATAACCATTTGAATCCGCCTGACTGAGATTTACAAGATGACCATAGCTTGCTTCAAGCCGACAATCTCCGTGGGATCGACCCTTACTCACGTAAGGTTTATTACTTGGACGACCCAGTGCACTTGCTGGTTAGTTGTGCGGAATTGTGAAAAAAAAGAGTTGAGATTACAATTGTGCGTACCAAGTTGTTGGCGCCATTGATGATCACAATTTCGTGCACCAAGTTTTTGGCGCCATTGCCAGGGATTGTTCGAGTTTGGACAACTGACAGTTTATTTTTGTTGCTCAGATTATGTAATTTTAATTTATGTTTAAGCTTTTACTTTTTATTTTCAAAAAATTTCAAAGAAAAATAATAATATTTCTATTCTGTTCTTCAGAATTTTTAAAAATGAATTCTAGAGTTTCATGATGATCTGTTGAAGTCTGGCAGGCTGTGAAGCCATGTCTAATCTTTTGGACCAAGGTTTCAACTTATCATCACAAGAGCTTGTTGATTTCTATCAATCTTGCTGTTGAATGTAATGATCTGCTAAAGCTTGGCTGGCCATTGGCTATGTCTAGTGTTTTGGAACGGAGCTTTCACAGAAAGCTTGGCTGGCTAGTAAGCCATGTCTAATTCCTGGATCGGAGTTTTAGACTAACATTGCATGATTCCTAGAATTCTCATTAAGAATTTTGAATTTCTTATTTTCTTTTTCCAAATAATTTTCGAAAAAAATTACAAAAAAAATTTTATAAAACCATAAAACCAAAAATATTTTGTGTTTCCTGTTTGAGTCTAGTGTCAATTTTTAAGTTTAGTGTCCTGCATGTTGTATTTAATTCCCTGCATTTTTTGAATATATGCATTATGTTCTTCATTAATCTTCAAGTTGTTCTTGATGATTTCCTTGTTCTGATCTTTAAACTCTCCTGTTTGGTGTCTTGCATGCATTGTTTGTTTTATCTTAGTTTTCCATGATTAGTTGCATTTTGATTATTTCTCATCATTAAAAATTCAAAAACATTTTCAAAATTATGTCTTTTCAAGTTAATAATACAGAGAATTGAAGATTTAGAACATACAGCAGAGGAATTACAAAGAAAAAGCTGGGCGTTCAAAACGCCCAGAAAGGAAGGAAAACTGGCATTTAAACGCCAGCCAGGGTACCTGGCTGGGCATTAAACGCCCAAAAGGGTAGTATTTTGGGCATTAAACGCCAGAATGGATACCATTTTGGGCGTTTAACTCCAGGAGGGCACAGGAGGGAAGATTTTGTTTTTGATTCAAATCTTTTTCAAATTTTCATAATTTTTCAAAATCAAATCTTTTTCAAATCATATCTTTTCAATCATATCTTTTCAAAATCAAATCCTTTCCATTTTTTCTCTTACTATTTTCGAAAATCCTTGCTAACAATTAGTGATTTGATTCAAAATTTCTTCCTTGCTAAGAAAGGTTCAATATTTGAATTTTAGAATCATATCTTTTAAATTTCTTGTTAGCCAAGTCATTAATTTTAAAATCAAATCTTTTAAATTGTTTTTCAATCATATCCTTTCAATCATATCTTTTTAAAACCCTATTTTCTCAATCATATCTTCTCAATCACATCTTTTTCAAAATTGATTTTCAATCATATCTTTTTTATTTCTAATTTCAAAATCTTTTTTTTTCAAAACCACTTAACTACTGTCTCAATTTTAATTTTCGAAAATCATCAACCAATTTTTCAAAATTTCTTTTAATTATTTCAAAATCTTTTTAAAATAAATTTTGAAAATTTTTCCCCCCTCCTCACCCTCTTCTATTTAAGGGACTAACACTCCTCCTCAATGTGCAATTCGGACTCCCTCTCTCTATAAGTTCGAATTTTCTCCTCTCTACCTCATCCTTCCATTCTTCTTTTCCTCTGACACATTAAGGAATCTGTATACTGTGACATAGAGGATTCCATACTTTCGTGTTCTCTTCTCTTTCATATGAGCAGGAATAAGGACAAAGGCATTCTTGTTAAAGCTGATCCTGAACCTGAAAGGACCTTGAAGAGAAAGCTAAGAGAAGCTAAAGCACAACTCTCTGTAGAGGACCTAACAGAAATTTTCAAACAAGAAGAAGACATGGCAGCCGAAAATAACAACAATGCCAACAATGCAAGGAAGGTTCTTGGTGACTTTACTGCACCTACTCCCGACTTCTATGGGAGAAGCATCTCAATTCCTGCCATTGGAGCAAATAACTATGAGCTTAAGACTCAATTATTTTCTCTAATGCAACAGAATTGCAAGTTTCATGGACTTCCATTGGAAGATCCTCATCAGTTCTTAGCTGAATTCTTGCAAATTTGTGACACTGTCAAGACCAATGGGGTTGATCCCGAGGTCTACAGGCTTATGCTTTTTCCCTTTGTTATAAGAGACAGAGCTAGAATATGGTTAGATTCACAACCTAAGGAAAGCCTGAACTTTTGGAAAAAGCTGGTCAGTGCTTTTCTGGCCAAATTCTTTCCACCTCAAAAATTGAGTAAGCTTAGAGTGGAAGTCCAGACCTTCAGACAGAAGGAAGGTGAATTCCTCTATGAAGCTTGGGAAAGATACAAGCAATTGATCAGAAGGTGTCCTTCTGACACGCTTTCAGAATGGAGCATCATAGGTATCTTCTATGATGGTCTGTCTGAACTATCCAAGATGTCTTTGGACAACTCTGCAGGTGGATCTCTTCATCTGAAGAAGACGCCTAAAGAAGCTCAGGAACTCATTGAAATGGTTGCAAATAACTAATTCATGTACACTTCTGAAAGAAATCCTGTGAATAATGGGACAACTCAGAAGAAAGGAGTTCTTGAGATAGATACTCTGAATGCCATATTGGCTCAAAACAAAATATTGATTAAGCAATTTAATATGATTTCGCAGAGTCTGTCTAGAATGCAAGCAGCAACAGGCAGTACTGATGAGCGGATAATTTATACGCTTTTTGGCATTGTTTTTAGGTAGTTTTTAATATGTTTTAGTCATTTTTTATTATATTCTTATTAGTTTTTAAATAAAAATCACATTTCTGGACTTTACTATGAGTTTGTGTGTTTTTCTGTGATTTCAGGTAATTTCTGGCTGAAATTGAAGGACCTGAGCAAAAATCTGATTCAGAGGCTGAAAAAGGACTACAGATGCTGTTGGATTCTGACCTCCCTGCACTCAAAGTAGATTTTCTGGAGCTACAGAAGTCCAAATGGCATGCTCTCAATTGTGTTGGAAAATAGACATCCAGGGCTTTCTAGCAATATATAATAGTCCATACTTTGCTCGAAGATAAACGACGCAAACTGGCGTTCAACGCCAGCTTCCTGCCCTATTCTGGAGTTAAACACCAGAAACAGGTTACAACCTGGCGTTTGACTCCAAAAACAGCCTAGGCACGTGTAAAGCTCAAGTCTCAGCCCCAGCACACACCAAGTGGGCCCCGGAAGTGGATTTCTGCACTATCTATCATAGTTTACTTATTTTCTGTAAACCTAGGTCACTAGTTTAGTATTTAAACAACTTTTAGAGATTTATTTTGTACCTCATGACATTTTTAGATCTAAACTTTGTACTCTTTGACGGCATGAGTCTCTAAACTCCATTGTTGGGGGTGAGGAGCTCTGCTGTGTCTCGATGAATTAATGCAATCATTCGCACTTCAATATGATGGATGTGATGATCCATGACATTCGCACCTTGTCTGTGGTATTCCGAGTAGGATTCAGGGATTGAATGACTGTGACGAGCTTCAAACTCACAAGGGTTGGGTGTAGTGACAGACACAAAAGGATCAATGGATCCTATTCCAGCATGAGTGAGAACCGATAGATGATTAGCCGTGTGGTGACAACACACTTGGACCATTTTCATTGAGAGGACGGATGGTAGCCATTGACAACGGTGATCCACCAACACACAACTTGCCATAGGAGGAACCTTGCGTGCATGAAGAAGAAGGCAGGGGGAAAGCAGAGATTCAGAAGACAAAGCATCTCCAAAACTCCAACATATTCTCCATTACTACATAACAAGTATTTAATTCATGCTCTTTTATTACTGATAATTATAATTGATATCCTGACTCAGAATTACAAGATAACCATAGATTGCTTCAAGCCGACAATCTCTGTGGGATCGACCCTTACTCACGTAAGGTATTACTTGAACGACTCAGTGCACTTGCTGGTTAGTGGTACGAGTTGTGAAAAGTGTGATTCACAATTAGTGCACCAAGTTTTTGGCGCCGTTGCCGGGGATTGTTTGAGTTTGAACAACTGATGGCGAATCTTGTTGCTTAGATTAGGAAAATTTTGTCTTTTGGGTCAGAGTCTTTTATTTTCTTTTCAAAAATTTCTCAAAAATTTTATTTTTCTTTATTAATTTTTAGTTTTTCTGTGAGTTTAGTGTCATGTTCTAAGTTTGGTGTCAACTGCATGCTTTTCTTTGTCTTTCAATTTTCGAATTGCATGTTCTTTGTTCATCCTTGATCCTCAAGTTGTTCTAGTCTATTTTCCTTGTTTGATCTTTGGTTTGTCTTGTTTTGTGTCTTTTCTTGTTTTTCTTGTGCTTTTTCAAATTTTTAGTTTTCAAAAAATTTTTATTTATTAAATACCTTAGTAAAACACGTTAAATTTATAGCTCAATTGGCTAGAGTATTGTGCTTATGTTCTTGGTAATTGGCTATTTTCTGTCTAAAATCTTTTCAAAAATAATTTTTCTTTGATTAAATGTTGTGTCAAGTTTTAAGTTTGGTGTTTCCTTGTTAGTTTTTATTTAATTTTCGAAAATTTATTTTTGGTTTTCTAAAAATTTTAAGTTTGGTGTTCTTCTTTATGTTCTTGAGTCCTTTGAGTTTTTGAATTTTTGTTCTTCGTTTTCTTGTGAATCTTCAAGGTGTTCTTGAGTCTTTCTTGCGTTTTGATCATAAAATTTTTATGTTTGGTGTTCCTTGGTGTTTTTCCTCCAAATTTTCGAAAATAAGGAGCATTAGATCTAAAAATTTTAAGTTTTGTGTCTTTTTATTATTTTTCTCTTTCTTCATTGAATTCAAAAATATCTTTTTCCTTTATTTTAATTGATTTTTCGAATTTTCCTTTTAAAAATTTAGATTTTATTTTATAATTTTTTATTTTATCTTATCTTAGTTTTAAAATTTCAAAATTAAAATCTTTTTCAAAAAATTCATATCTTTTTCAAAATCTTATCTTATCTTATTTCAAATTTCAAATTTCAACTTCCAAAATTCAAAATTCAAATTTCAAAATTTAAAATTCAAAATTCAATTTTCAAATTTCAGTTTTCAAATTTTAATTTTCAAATTTAAAATTTAGATTTCAAAACTTTTTAATTTAAATTCCTTATCTTCTCTTACCTAGCTTATCTTATCTTTTCTAATCTCAAATCTTAAAATCAAATATCAAAT